>NC_047650.1:33389147-33489589 GCF_902201215.1 Prunus dulcis | reverse complement strand
AACTAAATTATAAAATTTAAAAAATTAAGTTTATAAAAGGTTTTATGGTTTTAAAGTCTAACACATACCCTAGACTACCCAAAAATTTTACTTTAAAAATAAACCCCAATAAATAACAACCCTAATCTCTAAACCCAAGACTCTAAACCCTAAACCATAAAACTAGAAGTGTTTTTATGACTCATCAAAACAATTTGGTTTTGGATGGTCATTTTAAATTTTTGTTATTCAAAATGAATTTTTTCAAGGTTTATGTGGAAGAAAATATATCAATGACTTCATAGGAGTTGACTTTTCATTTTTTCTGATTTATTTTAAATTTATTTTGAATATTTTGATATAAAAATAATAAAATATTCTTATCACAACAACAAACCACGTCTGTGTTAATAAATTGTAGACGTTGTAAATTGTAATAGACTACTAAGTCGTTAAAATGACGTCGTTAAAATGAGAAACCATGGCGACTATTTAACTATACGACATAAAATATATATTCCACGACTTAACCGCTGTCGTTACAAAGTACTATCCTGAACCCTTAAGAAATTGAAGATGTTGTAAACCATAAACGACTCAATTGTTCAAAAAACGTCGTCTAACTATCCTTTGACGTCGTATTTGTTTAAAACGAAACAACAAAATACGATGGTTTTTGACTTTATTAGGTCGTTGGAAAAGTATTACACGTCGGTTACGCAATTTGTATGTTTGTTTTTTTTTTTAATTTAAGAAAACCTCAACAAATTTTTAGATTACATATTATAGAGAAAATTTGTACATTATACATAAATATCAAGTGTTCAATAATTGCCCTATTTAATAAATTGGAAAACAGTCTCTGCCCATTCATTCCGGACTTCATCAATGGCTTCTTGTGGGTATGAAGCTTCTTGGTTTCCCTTGGCATACTGCATAAACAATGACTATTAGGGTTTATCAATAAAAAGAAATTCAATCACAGACGACGATATTTTTCATAACCGACGTAGATATCTATTCAACGACGGTAATTTTACATGACCGTCGTTGATAATACAAAAAGCGACATGAAATGTATGAATGTAATTTCTTCTTACCTTATTCTCAAACCCCAAGGAAGGATCCATGATGATGTCCCTCATGAAGCGCATAACGTAATACCCGCATTCGACACTGCTGGGTTGCTTTGGTGTGCCTGAGAGAGTTTTCAAAATTACATTTTTACGTCCAGTTCGGGCTATGTGGGTATTATATATTTTTATGGCACTGTTCACGATGTTTTTCGCCTCCTCGTCGACCACACGATGACCTGGCAGAGGATCCAAAAAATAGACGGTCTCCTTTTTTGCTCTTACAATCAGCAAGATCCAATGACGGCTGCACAAAATTAATATAAAAACGACGGTTATTTACAAAAACGACGTATTATAATAGTTCACACGACGAAATAAATTAGAAAACGGCGACATTATATATTTATCACGACGACAAGTAAATACCGACGTGGTTAGTTGTTTCAAACGACTCAATAAAATAAAACACCGACGTGGTTAGTTTATACGCTGTCATTTATTGAAAATCATAAAAACAAAATCCTAAGGAGACTAACCCCGGATTGTAAGGCATCATGAAAATCTGTTCACCGTCTGTCTTCTGAAGTCGAGCTGCTACCAGTCGTGATCTCTCAGCTATTGTGCCAGAGTTGGCACTGACTGTGGCAGGGTCGATAAAGCCAACCATGCTGCACATATTTGCTTGTTTCAAAACATCGTGTAAGTGCCTAAATACATAAAATAATATAAACAAGTCAGCACAAAAAAACACATGACGGTTATTAATAACAAAATGACGTATTATAATATTTAAAACGATGTACTGAAATAGATGAGGACGTTATAATATATTTATCACGACGGTACACACTAACGACGTGGTTAGTTAGTTAAGACGACGCAATATATAAACCAACGGCGTATTATTTTAGAAATACGAACCTCATATATACAGCAACCACAGTAGCTCCAATTTCTTCCATGCCTGCAAATTGTGTAATATCTTCAGGCAGGAGGAAGGTCTCGCGATCACCACCAAACACCTCCTTATCAATTGTAAATTCCAGGATCTTATCCTCAGGCAGGGGTGTCGTTTCCACATAACGACAAAGGCTTTTTAAAGAAGATGGCGCCTCCATATTTGAATAATCACCAACTTCATTAACCTGTTTAAAGAAATAAAAAAAATGACGTGGTAATTCAATAAAGACGACGGTTTAAGGAATAAAACGTCGTCTGAAAAGTATTTAAACGACGGTGACAAAACCGTCGTGGTAAATATTTTATTACGTCTTAAAACAATTCCGCCGTCTAAGTTGTAAACAAACGACGGATTAAATAAAAATAACGACGTCTGAAATTTTGAAAAACAAATAAAAAAGGCAAAATTATGTGAACATACCTTGTCGTCATGCTTTTCTTCATCTTTTTTCTCCTTCTCTTCTTCCTTCTCTTTTTCTCTTTTTTCTTCTTCCTTCTCTTCTTCTTGCTGATGTTCCCCATTTTTGGCTTTATCATCCTCATAATGGAGGGATTTCACCTCACCTCCAGAGCAGCTAACTTTGTCAGACGACATAGGATTTTTGGGGCTTTGGCTAATTCTTTGTTTAAGCATGCCTGGATCAAAATTAGGAATTAATTGGGAAAGCTGACTAAGGAAATGCTCCCTCTCAACCTCTACCAATTGTTTTGTTCTAGCCTCCATCCTTAAGGCCTCTTCCTTTGCCTTAGCCTCCATCTTTTTAGTCTCTTCTTGAAGGAGAACTCTTAAACTCTCCTTCAAGCGGTCGTCAAAGCTAACCCTCTGTGGTTTGGGTAAATTGAAATACTGCCTTGGGGAAATCCCAGCACCTACTCCTCTCAATCTGCCGGGATGCTCGGGGCCCAAAGCCATGGTCAGCACATCTTTGCTGCCATCTACTCTGACTTTGCCTTCCGAGACTTGTTTCTGCAATTCATCCTAAAACAAAGATATACAAAAAACACGACGGTTATTTATATACAAACGACGTATTATAAAATTTCACACGACGCAAAAATATATAAACCGACGTTATTATAACTTATCACGACGGTAGTTATACCACCGACGTCTTATGCTATAATGACAGAAAACATAGTGATTCCTATGTAGACCTTTAACTACGTCTATAATATCATTCACACGACGCTAAAATGAACCACCGACGTCTTATGCTATAATTAAAGAAAACAGAGCAGTTTTTCCTATTTAGACCTTTAACGACGTTATTTAAAAAGTGTCGGCGTGGTAATACTATTCACACGACGCTAAAATGAACCACCGACGTCTATAATTAAAGAAAACAGAGTAGTGATTCCTAATTAGACCTTTAACGGCGTGTTTTAAAAGTTCGACGTGGTAATATCATTCACACGACGAAAAAAAATAACATCAGACGTTAAAAGAATTTTTCACAGTTTAATAAAAATTTAAAACAGAGTGAGTAGGCTTACAATTAATTTTGCTTTTTCCGCCACCTTTGGATCGGGGATGTTACCATGTTTGTCCTGTCTAGCTCTCTTCCATAAGGTAGATCGATCAATTTCTACCCCAGGCATGGTTTCCTCCAATTCATCCTCCAATCCAGCATATCCTTTTTGAGACAATCGATGATTGTACTCGAGTTTCTCCCTAATCTGTGCATGTTGAGAATGCACAGACTCAAAATCTTGGGAAAGCCTTGAAGCTACAAAGGCATCCCACTGTGCTTTCTCTATGAATTTATAAGTTTCGGGGGGATGGCTTAATTTCTCCTTGTCATTGGTGTATGGAAGGATATAATGCCTCGTTAGTGTAGACTTGAAATCCTTCCATTTCTTGGCAGCTGAAGCTAAAACAGATTTCTTGCCCCCTTGACCTACGAAAAAAGCCATGTCAACTGCCTCCCATATCTGCTCCTTAACATCCTTGGGGATTTGGGACCATTTCTTGTCCACAAGGGGAACTCTGGAGCGAGCCAAGACACCAATGTACGACTGCATTTCAATATGTGCTTGGCCAATACCTTTCCCCATTTTATTGTACTCAACAATTGGCCTCAGTTTCTGAAGCTTTCTCTTCACAACACGAGGCATTGTGCTCATACCTCGACCAGTCTTTGAATCATCGGAGATTGTTGTCTGGCTGGTTGGTTCTGTCTCAGCAGATGATGAAGCAAACTTCATCTTCTTCGAAGACTTCATCTCCTTCGAAGACTTGTCTTGAGGAGCTACCATTCCAAGCTTCTTGGAGCCAGAATCTTTAGTTTGTTGTTGAGAAACCATTTTAACTGACAAAACTGCAAGTGAAAATATTTCAGGAAAAGATTAAGAACACAAACGGCGGTTATTAATAAAATACGACGTATGATATGATTTTAAACGACGCAATGAAATAATCTCAGACGTAATAAATGTTTAAAACCATTATTTATATAACGTCGTGGTACTTATGTTCACACGACATCAATAGTAATACACCGTCGTGGTAAAACCATTAATTATATAACGTCGTGGTATTGATTTTCATACGACGTCAATAGTAATACACCGTCGTGGTAAAACCATTAATTATATAACGTCGTGGTATTGATTTTCATACGACGTCAATAGTAATACACCGTCGTGGTATTAACATTCACACGACGTAAAACAATAAAACAGACTGTCGTCTATATTAGATACCAACCCTAGTTTCTTTTTCTTTATATTTTATCAAATAAGGGAAAAACAAAAACCATTGTTCAGAGAAATCAAACCTGCAATTAAACAAGCAAATAAAAAAAAACTTTATTTTAAAAACAACTTTGTCAATTTTCAGACGACGCTAGAACGACTGACGAACCGTCGTGGTCTACATATTTAACCACGTAAATAAGAACTACCGTCGTCTTATTTAGTTGAGGTAGTTGTCTTCAAAGTTGGAAACTTTCCCTCTTTGTCTGTATATTTTATCAAACTTGGAAAGAAGTAAAATGATTTTGGCCAGAAAAAAAGGTAAAAAGATTTTTCAAACAAAAAACGTATGAGCATGCAAAACAGTAACCAAAATAGTGAAAATGAAAGCTTACCTTTTGCGTGCAATGAAAGCAAGAGGAAGATGATCGATCTTTAAGTTCAGAGACGACGAAGAAGACGAGAGGAAGACGATGAGATACTCTGACAGTGCTCTGACTGGAAAAAAAACGAAAAGTTTTCTCTGGGAGATTGAAATTTTTAATCGGGTTTGGAAACAGTGCATGTGTAAGTCAAGTAGACGAAAAGTTGCTTACATATAAAAACATTTCAAAAAAAATAATACGGCAGTTACATATAACTACGTCGTTTTTAACTAACACGACGCAATATTTGTTTTTGAGACGTGGAATAGTCAATTTAACGTCGTTAGGTTTAATATAACCGACGGGGATTTTAATTTTTAAATTATGAATAGAATTTTTTTTCCCGTGACTTTTCAGTTTATTTTTCAATTACAGTGCGTTATAAATAGAGTTTTTTTTCAGGAGGAAATTTAAAATGAAGGAAATTAATATTCAGGAATATGTAAAGTTTCTTTTTTGGATGACAGATTTAAATAAAATAAGAATAAAAAAACAACGACTGTTTTTGTTTTTATGTCGTCGTTTTTAGTCGTCTTAAGTAAGACTAAGACGACGTAGATTTATTAATTTACCGACGTTGATTGTACAATTTAAACGGCGGTTTTTGGTTCGGACCGCCGTTGGTTTTAAAAATTTATTCTATAAATTTGTCGCTTTCATTCATTTTCTCGGTTAAAATTTAGGGTTCCAAGTTCTTCCTCTCTCAGAGACACTGTCTCTCACATCTCAAAGACAATAATTTGGATGTCTTTCTCAAAGAGAAATTGAGCTTACTCGCATCAAATCTATGTCCACAAGAAGAAGCTTGTCAACTAGCCTTCTTACTTCCTTGATCAAGCCTGATAGGACACTTAGTGCTTCTGAATACTCCTTGCTTTCCATCAAAAGAGATGCAAGCCTAGCCTCCACTCGCTGTCGAAGGAAAAGTTCGCTTCTCAGGGAAATCTGAAGATCAGATGTGCCTGATCCTCTGCTTGATTTTCTTTACTAAGAAGATCCGTCAGATTTGTGATAGCCTCTTTCTTTATCCGTAGAGCATGAGCAATCGAATAGAAATGGCTTTTAAGAATGCGATAAAGAATAGAAATGGCTTCAGATGGCCTCTAAAGCATGAGCAATCGAATCAGTAGTTGCTGGGAGATATGATGAAGACATTGTCAATGCTTTTCTCGTCGTTTATATTAAGGTAGATTTAAAATTACCGACGTAGATTATTTTGTTAAACGAGAATGACGTCGATATATTTATATTTTTCGTCGTTGTACATTAATTTAATATGGCGATATTTTGTATTTTAAAGCCGTGGATTTGTTTGTAATTATACGGCGTCTTATACAAAAACCTCGTCGTGTTATTTTATGAGTAAAAATGGCGGCTTTTATTGAAATCGTCGTCTTTACTTTCTACGTCGGTCGATTCATAACTTCTGCCGTTCTTTGTTGGCTTTGATTTTACACTGCGGAAATTTGTTTCAAATAGACGTCGGTTGTTTAATTAGGTACGTCGTTGTTTTTGATCAGCCATTTGAATCTCCATTTTTAGTTGTCTAAGGTGGTATTACACGACGGTGTTTTTAGAACCGTCGTCTTTTAAAAAACCACGACGGTTTTCACTTAGACCGTCGTTGTTTTCTGGTCGTCTTTTTCACTTTTTGTAGTAGTGAATGTTTGGGTGATTGGCTGTTTGTTTTAGCAACTAAAAGTTCTTACAATGTTTACAGTTTTTTAGTTTGTATTGGTTAAAGAAAATTTAATTGATTTTTAAAGTACGAAGTGAATAAAGTTTAATGCATTCATTATAGTTTTGTTATTTCTCAACTAAAGACCAATCTGCATGACATGTTATATGTTTTTCATTACAGTTCTGTTATTTCTCAACTAAAGACCAATCTGCATGACATGTTATATGTTTTTGAAGATATGTGTTAGTGAAGTGCTATTTTGAGAAATAAATTAAAGGAATTAAAGTTGAATCTTAAGGAAACGATTTCGGTGAGAATAATATGATCTGTGCTATGCTCATTTCTTGATGCATTTTCGGTGCAAAACATGTGTTCAATGAGTGGGAGCATTCAATGATCTTCTTTGTTGCATACATTTAGTTTTGACCGTTTATGATTAATCTCTTAATGTTCCAGTTCTTCATTAAGGGTTTTAAGGCTAATACGAACAAAGATTGTTTGGATATGTTAATTGTTATTTAATTCATATTTTCAGTTAACAGTGGTTAATCAATGACACTTTTACCTTTCATTGAATTTATGATTACTAATAAGCTTTAAGATTTTTGTTTCAAGCTTGTAAGGTAGAAGGTAAATGAAAGGAAATTGCATTGGTTGATTGATATACTATATGAGGTTATTCCCAAAAGTATTAATGGGAAATTTGATTCGATTTGGTTATGCCATTCATTTTCTATATGCAAAATCAGTGGGAGCCGAGTTTTATTCCACTTAATTTCATTATTTTCTTGGAGACAGTTCAGTTATTTTGTTCACTACTGTTTGGTTCAATTCTTTTAATAAATTATGTGACTTCAGTTTTATGTTTATTATTCTTGACAAATGAATCCAGTTACATGTCATATTGCAGTATAGCTAGCTACAGTCACTGCATAAGACATGAATTCATACCAGAATCATTAAGGAGAGATCTTGGTAATCTCATAAGGGAGGGCGTATGAATGAAAGTGACTTTGTAAACACAAATTAAGTTTGGTCATAATCATTCTACATTCTAATCTTGACGGAAGTCTCATGTGATCTTGAGAGCTCGTATGAGTAATTATAAAGACCTTGAAATATTGAAATGTTCAATAAGTCTTGATAGTTCCATGCTTGTTCTTTTGATTGACAGTGACTTGATTAGGAATTATAGTTGAATTGAATTCCATAGGCCTTACAGTAATTGATATTGAGTTCTTGATGATCATTAGACCAAGTGGGAGAATGTTAGACGTGTAGATGTCTAACCCATTAAAGTGTGGTCTTATAATCATCAAAGGATTCTAAGACTTGATATCAATTAGGAGTTCAAAACAACTAAACCTGCAGCTCTATAAAGTTAGTGTTTTAAAGCCAATATAAGAGCTAGAAGGATTCCTATCTTAATTGTGGATTAGAAGTTATAAACCTAATGCAATAAGGACTTCTTAAGAGTTTCTTGATGGACAAGACTCTTAGGAAGATGCATATAAATACAAGTGCCCCTGCTCAACCGATCAAGCCAACCAGCACAAAAGAATTCACCCCATCTAGAATGAGTGTATGAAGGGATCGGATTGAGGAGATGTACTCTTGTATATTCTCGATGTGTGTTCTATCATGTGCAGTCATTAATATAGTTTACAATTAGTTGACATTTTGTAAGTTGCTTAATCCTGCAGCTACCCATTTGATAATGTATTATGTCTCTTTCTCTCTTCCTACTATTTTAACTTTTATGTTGCATACGGACTTATTAAATAAGTAAGAGTGTTGGGCATCTACATACTCCAAATCATATCTATAAAGTTGAAATTGATTTTCCTCATTGTCTTGCTATAGTTGTGTTTATTGTTTGTATCTTTCTGTTATATACAAGAGCCCTTTGTTGGGGGGCCTATGTTATCTTGTATTCCTTTCATTAAAGAAATTGTTGCTGGTATAATAAATATATATTAAAAAAACTAGCCGTTTCTTTTGACTAATTAATGTGAAAAACAAATATCAACCTCATAATTTCTCAAAATTACGTACCTGAATAACTATTGTATGCTGCTAGAAGGCAGCCATATTAGTTCAAGTGTCATAATATGGGTGTATGACATTTTATACTTTAGGGTACAATATTAATAAATATACACGTGTTATAATATGAATGAATTGGTTGAAAATTGAAGAAAGACAAAAGAAAAGCCTCATCTTATAACAGTCCCGATCTCTTGGACCACAGGAGTCCAAGAGATTGTGGTCACCCACCGTTGGATATTAATCCAATGGTTCAAAATGATATATATAAATGCAATATGACATAAATGATTATTACCCGATTCAAGTCAACCGTTGAATTTACATCCAACGTGAGTGACCATAAATCTCTTGGACTACAGGGGTCCAAGAGATCAGGACTGCATCTTATAAAAGCTTAATGCCTCAATAACTAAAACCAAATTAGTTTAACTAATTAAAGAAGTGCAAGTTCTGATAAATAAATATATAAAAAAGTGCAAGGTTTAAAAATTTGGATTACTTACCAGAATGATGCTCTTGATTATTTCGTCAGTGTAGAATTGGAGCTCTATTTCTTACAACGCCAATAAGTTATCAATCATCAACTTCTTGACCTCTTTTCCATTCGATCCACACTTTGTGGACAAAATTTCACGACGCTCTTCAACCAAGCCCTGCAAAAAGCTGTCCATCTCTGCCATCAAACTCACCATCTTCTTCTCAATCCCCGTTATATCAATCCACTGTAAGAATGGGAAAAATTCTCCCAAATTTGTTGCCCTAGATATGTCCACTCCGTCCCTAATAACCTTCTGTATATTCTTAGCCTCTTCAACATCCAAAACATTTTCACCCTAGAACCTCTTTCCCACAATCATCATCGTCATCACGTTAAATGAAAGCTCCGTAAATTTTGACTTGAGCTCAATCTTTGTCTTGCTCTCAGTACAACTCTTCTTCATTATCTCATTCAGTAGCAAACGAACTTCTCCTTGTCTGATACTCGAAAACTGGGCAAGGCGTGAAGCGGAGAAGAGCTAAAGGGTCATTATGCGGCGGAGGTTGCGCCAGAGGTCCCCATAGGGAGCCAAAGTGACTGTTGTGAAGTCGTAGGCTAAGTGCTTTCCAATAAGCAAGCGTGGGCGGTTGGCGAAGATGATGTCGTGCTTTGTGAAAAGCTCTTCTGCTACCCAAGGGGAAGAAACCAAGAGGACTCTGCGTGAACCCCAGCGGAGTAGCCGAAGTTTACCAAATTTTCCTGAAAGAGCTTGGAGAGTTCGGTGGATTGGTTGTTTTAGAAGATGGAGATGGCCAATGATGGGAAGAGATGGTGGGCTCGGTGGAAAGTTGTGTTTTCGGGTAATTTTAGCTATGGAGAGCTTGAGAAGCAAGGTGAAGATGATAAGAGCTAAATTATACCAGAAGGGTTCTTCCATTCTTTTGGCTCTTTTTGGGTCAATGTGAAATGGTGTAGCTATGAACTTGCGCCTAATATAAAAGAACTTTGGCAATTGGCATGTTCTTTTTTTAAATGCGAATTGGCATATTCTCTTCATTACAGGACCTACGTAAATAATAATGTGGTGTAACTTGGAATTGTTTGCAAAAATAAGGAAAAGGCCGAAAGCATTGATGGTGGAAGTCAACCCCAAACTTTTTTGCTCTGAGTTTAGGATGAATACAAAAGATTCCAGCAGTGTTACCAAATTAAAATAAAAGGACCAAGAATAATAAATGTTGTGCGGAAACATCAACCAATATGGGTAAAATTGTGAAAGAAAAGAAACATCAACAATAAACAAAATAAAAGAAGCAAACCAACAACAAATAAGAACACCAAGATTTATACTTGTTCGGCTTTGTAGGCAGGGGTGGCTTTGAGTTTTATTGAAGCCTTGTGCACAATAAAAAATGAGGTCTCCTAAACCAAAATCTTCAACGAAAATACTACAAAGAATTGTACATGTGATAGCAAATTTGGAACTAAAAACTCATCACTAAATATTTTTTCAATATTATAAAGGATTATTAAACAATAATTCTCCAACCGAAACAAAAACAAAAACAAAAACAAAATTCAAAGTGGGAACATAAAACAAAAATTCCTTGATTAATCCAATTACTAATTATCACCTTATTAGAGGGAGCAAAAAAATTGAAAGAGACTTAGAATTGAAATTTCATGTCAAATTCACCTGTGAGATCAAATTAAAATAACAGGACCAAGAATGAAAATCAATATATATGCTATATTTGATCAAAGAGAAATTCAATCATAAGAATGGAAGAACCCTTCTGGTTAGGCCTACTTCTGGTACAGTTTAGCTCTCATCATCATCTTCACCTTGCTTCTGAAGCTATCCATTACTATAATTACACAAAAACAGAAGAACAACCTGCCCCCAAGCCCACCATCTTTTCCCATAACAATAATATTGGCCACCTCCATCTTCTAAAAGAACCAATCCACCGAACATCTCTTTCTTCAAACTTCGGAAAAACCCTCCTCCGTTGGGGTTCGTGAAGAGTGCGCGTGGTCTCTTGCCCTAGGGTCGCTGAAGAATGTTACACAAAGCATGACATCATCTTCGCCAACCGCCCACGCATGCTTGCCAGAAAACACTTCCACTACAACTACACAACTGCCGCTATGGCGCTACGGAGACCACTGGCGCAACTTCCTCCGCCTTATGATTGTTGAAATCTTCTCCTCCTCTCGCGTTGCCATGTTTTCAAGTGTCAGACGAGGGGAAGTTCGTTTGCTACTGAATCAAATAATGAAGAGTAGTTGTGCAAAGAACATGACAAAGATTGAGCTCAAGACCAAGTTCATGGAGCTTTCGTTTAATGTGATGACGATGAAGGTTGTCGGGAAACGATACTATGGTGAAGATGTTGGAGATGTTGGGGAAGCTGAAGAGGCCAAGAAATTGCGGGAGGTTATTAGGGACGCTGTGGACATATCCGGATCAACGAATATGGGAGACTTTTTGCAATTTTACAGTGGATTCATTTAGGTGTGGAGAAGAAGATGACAGGGTTGATGGCAAAGTTGGACAAATTCTTGCAGGGCTTAGTTAACGAGCGTCGTGTAATTTTGTCATCAACGAATTGTTCGTCTGATAGAGGGGTTAAGAAGTTGATGATTGATAACTTATTGTCAATGCAAGAGACACAGCCCCAAGTCTAATCAGACTGAAAAATAATCAAAGGAATCATTTTGGTAATTCATAAATCCTCAACTCATCAACGGATTATTATTATGTTTCTTTTCTGGGTGTGATAATATTTACTTAATTTTCAGAAATTTAGAGGTTGGTTTGTTCTTTTTGACTCAATTTCTTTCACCATTAGGCATTAGTTGTGACTGATTTCAATTACTCATTGGAAATAAAAGAAAAAATAGAACACAATCTCAGATGCACGAGTAATTACTTATAGTTTTAATCTCATTATCGTGTATATTTATTCTTCAACTTATAGTAATTCCAATGATTTGGACTAGTTCAATTTTTCTATGGGTAGATGCAAGTATTAAATAATTAAACGAGTTGTGTCAACCTGTGTAATACGCACCAATCCGTTTATTTGTTTCTTCTTCATTTTTCTTATTTTTTTAATTTTTTTTATTTATTTCTCTCTCAATCTTCATACATGCATAGAGGCAAAATTTAATCACTATTTTCATATTAAAAATTAAAAATTGCAAACTGCAATTATTTGATTAAATGATCAAAATTCAGGTTTTTTATTCTTTTTTTATGACCTTGTGAATTTAAGATGTGGGTCTTTATTGGTTTTTACTTATTGCCCAATACTCAGGTATGCAATTGATTCTTGTTTGGGCCATTCATGTTATTCTTTCTTTTTATTTGTTTTTAATTTTTACCTAATAATCAATTATGCAAGTGATTTTGGAAAAAAAAAAAAAAAAAAACCCTAAATTTTTTATTTTATTTATATTTTTAGCTTGCTAGTTACTAATTGATACCACACATATGGGAGAATATAAAGAGGCATGTTATCAATTGAAGTCAATTTATTGCAAGGCTTTAGAAAACATTCTTATTTGATTATGATAAGAATTCCTTTTTTGGTCAAATTTAGATAAGGAATCAAATATTAGCAATTATAATTTGTTAAATGGACATGTTTAATTACCTGTTTAACTTTAACACGATCTAAAAATCGACGCGACACGTTTATTAAATGAGTCGGATTTGAGTTGAGTATTATTGATACATTTATTATTCTAACACGACACAACCTATTATCATCCCTAGATATGATGCAGACATCCATACTTTATTGGCTAAAAATAATATCCTTCAAAGTCGACCAGCCCTGGTGAAATATGGTAAATTGAACCTTTTTCGCAATCAAAAGTCCACTAATTACAAAAAAGGATGCGTGATTACTTTTTTAAAGTGTCCACTAATCACTATTTAATTGTAGATATTGCTGGTAGCTGGGACTGATACGACATCAACTACCCTAGAATGGGCAATGGCGTTGTTGTTAAACCATCCAGAGGTAATGGAGAAAGTAAGAGCCGAAATAGACACCAATGTCGGGGAAGAGCGTCCATTGGAAGAGCGAGACTTGCCAAAGCTGACTTGCAAAATGTGATCAATGAGACACAGCGCCTGTACCCACCTGTCCGACTTCTAGTGCCCCATGAAGCTTCTAAGGATTGTGTGGTTGGAGGATTTGATGTGCCACGTCATACAATGTTGGTGATCAATTCGTGGGCCATCCACAGGAACCCTGAGGTGTGGGAGGACCCTACAGAGTTTAGGCCACAGAGGTTTGAAGGATGGAGTGGTGAGGGCTCTGAAGGGTATAAGCTGGGCGTGATTGACCCAAAAAGAAATAAATAAATAAAGCTGGGCGTGGATGTCCAGGGGATGTCCTGGCCAACCGGTTGATTGGATTGGCACTTGGAACTTTGATTCATTCATTTGAGTGGGAGAGGATAGCTCTAAGAGCATTTTCACCAGTTGCCTCTTGTGATGGTAAAGGGAGTCCTAAGACAGCTACTATTCACGTGAATAGTAGCTGTCCTAACCCTCTCCAGCAAAATGTGTTTCTAGCAGTTGGGGCTTGCCATGGCAAATACTATTCATTTTTTTGTTTTTTTCACAACTTTGTTTACTTAAACAATTAATTTGGATAAGATTTTTGGGTTCCTACGTGTCAATACTATTCATATCGGATAAGATTTTCGGTTTCAAATTTCAGATAAATTTCAAATTTCAGATACATTTCGAAATTCAAATATCAGATAAATTTGAAATTTGAAATTTCATTTGAATTTCAAATTTCAGATAAGATTTTCACCCTCTAAAATTGCGCCGCGTGTCATATCTATCTGTGTACATTTTTCTATAAAATCAGAGGTTCAGCTCATACCTCCCACACCAGTTCTTCTCTATATTTCCATTTCTCAAATTTTAGATTTCATTCTCCATTCTTAATGGTAGACATGGAAGAGGTTTTGGAGAGGCAAGAGCGAGAAACTAGAGAAAGAATGCGTAGACGAGCTGCAAGCAAAAGGGCGCAGAGAGAACTAGATGAGCAACTTGGCATAGCAGTTGCTTTTCTGGAGGAAGAAAAGCAGGCTCGCCGTGGTTCACGAGAAGGCCGTCGCCCAAATGTGGACAGACATAGACATTCCCGGTGTAATATCCCAGACCAAAAATTCATAATTAAGGAATATTTTATTTTGCGAAAAGACAATTTTGCCCTCGAAATATTTTATTAAGAAAAAGGTGACTTTTTGATCGAGAAGGAATTTGACAATTCCGCTTGCGCCATTGCGTAGAGCACGGCGAAACGAGTTCATAGACACGTAGTGGGCCCGAATCGGAGTTGTAACGAGAAAGTTATGGTCAAAAGAGTCTCAGTGGCATAACCGTAAATATTTTGAAGTTGGATCTATAAAAACCAGCCAGCTCTCTCTCTCTTTGCTCAGATTCGCCATGCCGTCTTCCAAAGCTCGCCGGCGCCGCCTCAGGGCACCACCGGCCACGAGACCGGTGGCGTTCGAACCGCCGTCGAGTCCCCTTCCTTTCCTGACCATTCCCCGCCGATGGCACGGCCTGTGCTGGCCGAAAAATGCAGAAAATCGACGGGAACTTACCGAAACTTCAACGCCGTCGATCTCCCTCCTCCGACCACCATTTCCGTCGACCCAAGTATGGATCTTGAACCTCTCGAGCTGTTCTAGCTGCTTGTTGGGTAGGATTAGATTGATTCGTAGCGTAGCTATTGGATTTTTGAACTTGAAGTTTCAGCTGATTTTTGGCCTCCGTTTTGGGCCACTTCCGGCCACTTTTTGGGGTAGGTCCAAGAACACAAGTGGCTCCAAATATGGTGTTTTACCTAGGGTAGGAGTTTGGAGCCGTGGTTTGAAGTTTTTCCGGCGAGCCGAAATCGCTTTAGACACCCATCGCTGCCGGCGCGTGCTGGGGTGCGTGGGTGAGGGTAGTGCAGTGGCACTGTGTCTTGTTGCGACCCTTATGTTGTCACGAGCGCGTAGGATTTCGCGGATCTCAATTTGGATTCCGTTTGAGCCCCGAACGGATTTTTCATATTGTGCGATTCCCGGGTTCAATATTACCGAACCGTTGGATCGCGCTCAATTTCGGATATGTTGTTCCAAATAATTTCAGGATCGTGTAGGATTCGACGGATTATGAATCGGAGTCCCGGATACTCCGAAATCGCGAACCCTGGGGCTAGAGTTTGGAAATTTTATGATTTCACGATCGTGGTCAAACCGATCGTCAGTTTCAGAATCGCTTAATGAAGTCTCGAGTCTTTTCAGACAATTGTAAATATCTGAAATACCTAAGTGGGCAGGAAAATGACTTTAGAGTTAGTGCACGCACTTCTAGAAGTCGGGGGTCAGGGTTTTACTTAAAAAGTTATACCGAGCAGTTTTATTAATTAAACATTCATGATGATTTTCCCAGGCACCCGGGACCAGGCAGGCACGCAGGAGAGACCTTCAGGAGGTCTAGCGAGCTCGGACGAGGAGTGAGTGGACTTTCTTCCATAAATGATTTTATATAAATGAGTTATATACATGATTTTTATATGAGTTTATATAAATGATGTTATATTGATTTTATATAAATGACTTTATATGAATGAATTTCATATTTGATCTTGAATAAGTTTTATTAAATGTTTATCGAACATGATTCGTGCTGTAAAATACCGTGATTTACATGCTGCTTAGTTACTGATACCAAGAGATATAAAAGACAAAGGTTAAGAAGTTGACCAGAGGAAAAAGCAGTTTACTTTCAGATTTATTGAAAAGTAGCTAGTCAGCAGATTTTTCTACGATATAACATTTTAAACCACCATGTACCCGATTTCGGTGATTACCCTCAGTTGGACCGATGTCTACGGACATCCAGTCTATTTACAGTTCTGTCAGTGCACTTGACAATGCCTCACGAGTTTCGGGGACGCTCGGACCGTGAGTGCCAAGATTTGCGGCTCGGCAGACTTGGTGTCCCGAGACCTGCCAGGATTTGCGGCTCGGCTGACTTCGTGTCCCCTAGACGTGCCAGGATTGCGGATTTAGCTGACTACAGTCCCCTGAATCCTGCCAGAGCAGCTCGAGTCGACTTTGTGTCATCGATACCTGCCAGCAAATCAGGCTGACTATAGTCCCCCGACTCCTGCCAGTTTGCGGCTCGGATAGACTGTGTGTCGCCGAGACCTGCCAGGGAAATTGACGGATTTACAGGGGTACATCCGAGTGGTAGTTTTGATTGATTGCAGTGCTTTGATTCAAGTTTTGAGTACATTGCTTTTATGCAGGTTTGATTTCAGTATTTTTATGCAAGTTTTGGATTTCAGTGCTTTTATGCAAGGATTAAATACTGTGATTTTATGCAAGTTTTCTCGATATTGATAGCATAATTCAAGCGCATTTTACATATCCAGCTTTTATTACTATTATTTTACAGTGGGGGTTATTATGTTCGCAAATTGTTTTCTGGAACCTTATTTTTGTCCACTCACACTTTCAACTATTTTCCGCCCCAGGCTGTAGCGTGCACAAGACATCCACCACCGGGCCATCTTGACTTCTGCGCCTTCTGGTTCAAAAGTGTTGGTAAGTAAAATAATTAAGTGATCCGTAAACTATCAAAATTGCTATGATATGTTGCCCTAGAGCGAGAATGGAACTTTTGACATGTTTATTGAAGTGCGGGCTGTTGGTTGTTGGGATAATTATGCTCGTTTTGACAGGTGTAAGTTTTGGGATTGGACAAAATATATGGGAGACTCTGTCGAAATTTCGGTAGAAGTCAAAAGTTTAAGAAAAAGGGCAAATAGGTCTTTTGTGCAACATTTGCCAAGTGTTGTTCAATAAAATCATGCCCACAATCTCTGTACTATTTCATTTTCGCAATTATGATGAATATTTTGTTCAAAAGAGAAATTGTGTTGGAAATTTGGGACTTCTTCCTGAGCAGAAGTTTACAGCTGTGATACGAATGTTGGCGTATGGGTCATCTGCTGATCAGGTGGATGAGATTGCTCGGATGGGGAAGTCCACTATTTTGGAGAGCTTGGTGCGATTTTGTGATGCAGTGGAAACTCTGTACACCAGAGACTACCTCCGCAGACCTACGCCCATGGACCTGCAAAGGCTTCTCCAAAAAGCTGAGTCTCGAGGATTCCCTGGCATGATTGGTAGCATTGACTGCATGCACCGGCAGTGGAAAAATTGTCCAACAGCTTGGCAAGGGGACTACGGAAACAGAAAAGGGCAGAAAAGTATCATCCTGGAAGCAGTTGCTGGTTTTGATACATGGGTTTGGCACGCCTTCTTCGGAGTTGCCGGCTCTCAAAACGATTTGAATGTCCTAGGTCAATCCCCGGTGTTCAATGATGTTTTGAGAGGTGAAGCCCCAAATATCACATATGAAATTAACAATACCATCTACCAGAACGGGTATTATCTAGCTGATGGCATCTACCCGAGGTGGACAACATTTGTGAAAACAATTCCACATCCCCGATCCCATAAGCAAAAATTTTTGCTCGCTATCAAGAGGGGTACAGAAAAGATGTTGAGAGGTGCTTTGGTATCCTTCAAGCTCGGTGGGCTATTATCAGGGGCGCGGCACGTCTATTTGACGAGGAGGTGCTTAGGAGTATAATGATGACTTGTATCATCCTCCATAACATGATTGTGGAAGATGAATATGATTACGATGTTGATGACGTGTATGAACCAAATCCCATGGACACGGCCCTAACACGAATTTATGAAAAACCAGTGGGGCCAAATGGAGAACCAGTGCAGCATGAACCGTTGGTTAGAGACGGTAGTTTCATGCCCCTTATGATTGATCGCTACACGGAGATGCAATCGTCGTATATTCATGAACACCGTCAAGTTGACTTGATGGAGCATTTATGGGCGGTGAAAGGCAATGAAGGAAATGAAGGTGAATGAAGTGAAGTGAAGAAGTTGTTTTTAATTTATTATGTTTATGTTGTATGTTGTTTATTTTTTGTTGTGAGTGGGTTGTTTATGTTTTATGCTTTGGTTGTGGGTTGTTTATTTTTTATGCTTTGGTTGTGGGTTGTTTATTTTTTATGCTTTGGTTGTGGTTTGTTTTATTTTTTATGCTTTGGTTGTGGTTTGTTTATTTTTTTATGCTTTGGTTGTTGTTTGTTTTTTATGTATGGAATGTTTTGAATAAAAAGGATTTTTGTTGAATATTTTCTTTATTGACTAAAAGAAAAGCAATACAACTAATAATAAAATAAAATACATTAATTAAACAAAACAAAAAATACAATGAAATCAAAGGTACATGAATTAAACAAAACAAAAAATACAATGAAATCAAAGGCAAGTAAACTAAGACATGAAAGGCAAACAAACTATTTTAATGGTTTCCATCATTTAACCAATCCATGTTGCTAGGTCCATCGTCACGAAAAAGTCTTCGTCTCATAACATCCCTTCGTTCTAGCTTCCAAAATTGTTTTGTTTCAGGGGACATATGGCTTGTATCCATGGCCATGGTTTCCCGATCTTTTTTTTTCAATGTTTTGTTCGCGTACATACTCCCTTTCTTTGCGTACATACTCCCTTTCTTTTGCATATTCTACTTGAATAGCCATATCATGCTCTTGTTGTTTCAAGTCCATTTCAATTCTCATGGCTTGGTGCTTTGAAAGTTCCTCCAAAAATTGAGATGCATTCTTGCTAGAATTACTCCTTCTCTTCGCCTTCGCCGCCTTCCTCCCAATAGGCCTTGGCTCATTTTCAATGGGTGAGTCTTGACTCATCGGGGAATCCATAGGTGAATCCGATGCCGGCGCCTCATGAAGTGGAGTCTCGTTCAAGACTACCGTCGGACCGGTTGGAATAATTTGGAATCTCTTACAAGTCTTCACCACCTCCCAACAATGGGTATGGTTGAAACTTTTTTTCCCTTGCCCAGTAGCACCAAACCACATTTGTGCTTGCATAATCTATAAAAAAAAATGAAATGGAAATGCAAGAAAATTTATAAAATATTGGCAATGCAACATGTAAAAAAAAACTAATGGAAATTAAAGAAATTTTAAAAAAATGCAACATGTATTAAAAAAAACTAGAGACATATTAACAAAATATATAAATTGCAAGAAACATTTAAATAAAAATTAATATGACATAGAAATTAATAGAAGAAAAATGACAAATAATTTACCTCACTGCTAAGGTTTTCTCCGCTTCGATGGTTGTCAATCGCTTTTGCTAAGGCATTTCTCCATTTCCCCAACTCTTTATTAAGAACTTTCCACCTACTGGATAATGCCATTTCTGGACGTGTAGAACCAATTGCCCTTTCACAAAATGCTTGATGAATTTTTTTCCACATATGAGAAAATTTAATCTCATTGCCCGTTACGGGACAATGACTAACTTGGACCCAAGCCTCACACAAGCTAACATCTTTCATCATGCTCCATGCCCCTCCATTTTCATTAGAAGAACCCATAAAATGATAGAAAAAAAAATACAACTTCAAAGTGAAAAAATATTGAATAGAAAGTGAATAAATTTTGAGGAGAAAGTGAACAATAGTAGAAGGAGAAGAAAATATATGAGGATTTGGTGTTAAAAGTGAAGAGTATTGGTTTGTATTTATACACAAAAATTCAATATTTTTTGGGTATTTTTTATTAAAAAAATTTGATTTTTTTTCAATTTTTTATTGCAGAAAAATTAGCTGTCGTTGGATTGAAGAAAAAATTCGAATCGGAGCGACCAGAGGCTGCCACGTGTCAAGTAGCCGTTGGCGGCTACTGTAGCGGTGAATTCGAATTTTTTTTTTAACGTTGGCGCGTGCAATGAATCGGAGCGACCAGAGACTGCCACGTGTCAAGTAGCCGTTGGCGGCTACTGTAGCGGTGAATTTGATTTTTTTTTTTTTAACGTTGGCGCGTGCAATGCACGCGCCAACGTTAAAAAAAATTCAAATTCGGGAGGGCTGACGCCAGCCTGGCGTCAGCAATGACGTCGTCGCCCTCGGGCCCGAGCTCGGGCCGAAATCGCCTTCGGGCCTGCCCAGTCTGGTGGACCCCACGCTCGCCCGGGCTGCTTCTTCACTGCTAGACCTCCTTTTTTTTGCCCAAACCCCCCTCAGCCCGAGTCCACCTCCACTGCTGGACTTGCTCTAAAGCCAATGTCTAAGCCCTTGGAGGCAATGTGTAAAACCAACGCCATTCACACTACTCTCATTAATGTCTCCCTACCTAGAAGGCGGAGGTTCTTATGAAGTTTGTGGAGATGATGTTAATGCACGCGCCAACGGTAAAAAAAATTCAAATTCGGGAGGGCTGACGCCAGCCTGGCGTCAGCAATGACGTCGTCGCCCTCGGGCCCGAGCTCGGGCCGAAATCGCCTTCGGGCCTGCCCAGTCTGGTGGACCCCACGCTCGCCCGGGCTGCTTCTTCACTGCTAGACCTCCTTTTTTTTGCCCAAACCCCCCTCAGCCCGAGTCCACCTCCACTGCTGGACTTGCTCTAAAGCCAATGTCTAAGCCCTTGGAGGCAATGTGTAAAACCAACGCCATTCACACTACTCTCATTAATGTCTCCCTACCTAGAAGGCGGAGGTTCTTATGAAGTTTGTGGAGATGATGTTAATGCACGCGCCAACGGTAAAAAAAATTCAAATTCGGGAGGGCTGACGCCAGCCTGGCGTCAGCAATGACGTCGTCGCCCTCGGGCCCGAGCTCGGGCCGAAATCGCCTTCGGGCCTGCCCAGTCTGGTGGACCCCACGCTCGCCCGGGCTGCTTCTTCACTGCTAGACCTCCTTTTTTTTGCCCAAACCCCCCTCAGCCCGAGTCCACCTCCACTGCTGGACTTGCTCTAAAGCCAATGTCTAAGCCCTTGGAGGCAATGTGTAAAACCAACGCCATTCACACTACTCTCATTAATGTCTCCCTACCTAGAAGGCGGAGGTTCTTATGAAGTTTGTGGAGATGATGTCAAACTTTCTTTATTTTTAGGGTGAGTACAAAAGTTTATAGTGAGACCAAAATTGAAACAAGAGGACCAAGAATACCGATCATAAAGCAAAACATTGCACATTTGATCAAAGAGGATCAATCAATCAACCCAAGGAATGGGAGAACCCTTCTGGTACACTTTAGCTCTCATCATCACCTTCACCTCCATCTTGCTTCTCAATTTCACCGTAGCTAAAATTAGACAAAATAAGAAGCTTCTCTGTTAAATTAAAAGAGACAGATTAGTAACTCACTACTAATACTATCGATACTGTCTCCAATTTAACCGCTTACAAATCTTAGTAAGTATAGAATTTTATCATAAAATACATCGATATTATTAGAAACAGAACCATTCATTATATTTTATATTTTATTTAGTCAAATTTTCAATGTGAGACTCATAATCTTCAACATTCCCCCCTCCCCACCGTCTCTCCCAATTATTGGCCATCTCCATCTACTGAAAGAACCAATTCACCGCACCCTCCAATCTCTTTCTTCAAACTTGGGCAAAATTCTACTTCTCCGATGGGGTTCGCGCAGAGTCCTCTTGATCTCTTCGCCTTCGATCGCGGAAGAATGTTACACGAAGCACGACATCATCCTCTCCAACCGCCCACGCTTGCTTGCCGGGAAACACTTCCACTACAACTTCAAAACCGTCGCTGCCGCACCCTATGGAGACCTCTGGCGCAACCTCCACCGCGTCATGACTGTCGAGATCCTCTCCTCCTCTCGCCTCGCCACGTCTTCGAGCGTCAGGCAAGCTGAAGTCCTTTTGCTATTGAATCAGACGATGAAGGGCTGTGCTTGCACGCAACAGGGGATGACAAAGATTAAGCTCAAATCCAAGTTCATGGAGCTTTCGTTCAACGTGATGACGATGATGGTTTTGGGGAAGCGGTACCACGGCGAAGATGTTGAGGATGTTGAAGAGGCTAAGCATTTCCGGGAGGTTATGAGGGATGCCGTTGACCTATCCGCAACGACGAATTTGGGAGACTTTTTGCCAATTTTACAGTGGATGGATATATCAGGGTTGGAGAAGAAGATGGCGAGGTTGATGGCAAAAATGGACTGCTTCTTGCAAAGATCGGTTGAGGAGCGTCGTCGAATTTTGTCACCCAATTTGGCATCAAATGGTATAGAGGGCAACATGTTAATGATCGATAACTTATTGTCAATGCAACTGTTGAAAAATAATGTTCATTTGTGTTCTACACAATTCTAGAAAGATCATGAATACAATAATGATTTTAGAGTTGTGGAGAACATACTCTGTTGGCTAGACAAAGAGATTAAAGTTGAAAGAACTCTCAAGAGCAAGAACACTCATGTTGCTAGACTATGGCGGTGGAGCATGATGGCTAAACAATAGCCATAAAAATAATATTGTAAAATATAGAAGTTTCTAGGCAAAGCCACATACATGTAGCTGGAGCAAGAGACCAAGTCGGTGGACTTGGTAATGTCGGCAAAGCATGCCTATAAATAGGCATGCAATGCAATAAAGCCAAGTGGAGTCAACTAATGGAACTCCCAATCTATGTGGAGTAGAACCAATCAACTCCCAAACTATTAGGGAGCCAAGAGCTACCCAAAGCTAACTATGTTGAGAGCCAATAAGCTCACCAATCAAAATGTAAGGGTCAAATTGCCCAAACTAATCTAAGTGAAGGGCTAACTAGCCCAAAATTATTTTAAATTATGTGTAGTGGTCAATAAGTCAATATGCTAAGTGTAGAAGGCCAATTAGCCTAAATCAAGTCATGTATTACTCTCCTCTAAATATAATAAAATCACTTCGTTTTTTCTTTTCAATTCTAACAGTGGTATCAGAGCATCACATACGCTCATCACACACCTCCCATATTCCAACAGCAACAAACAGAGCCTGAATTCTACACCGACGATATAATCAAAGGAATCATTTTGGTAACTCACACTTCTTTGTTTTTAGTTTTTGTGTTCTTTTGGAGGTGACCGTTAGGTAGTTAAATGTGGACTGATTGTTGGTGTTGCTGGTTGCTGGTTGCTGGGAGTGACACGTCATCAACAACCCTAGAATGGGCAATGGCGAAGTGAGAGATGAGATAGAGACCAAGGTTGGAGAAAAGCGTGCGTTGGAAGGGCTTGCCAAAGCTGTGTAACTTGCAAAATGTTCAATGTGAGACACTCCGCTTGTACCCGCCTTTTCCAATTCTGGTGCCTCGTGAAGACTCTGAGGACTTTGTGGTGGGGGGATTTGACGTGCCACGTCATACAATGCTGGTGGTGAATGCGTGGGCCATCCATAGGGACCCTGAGGTGTGGGAGAACCCCACAAAGTTTAAGCCAGAGAGGATTGAAAGATGGATTGGCGAAGGAGGGCTTGAAGGAGGATATAGGCTGAATCCCGTTTGGGGCTGGAAGGCGCGGATGTCCTGGGGCTGGCTTAGCAAACAGGTTGGTTGAACTGGCTCTTGGAAGCTTGGTTCAGTCATTTGAGTGGGAGAGGATTGGGGAGGACATGGTGGATATGAGTGAAGGCTTGGGTCTTATGATGCCAAGGGTTAAGCCCTTGGAGAAGACCATTCACGCTGGCTTCAATGTAAAAACTATACCTGGAATTCCAAAGCCCATTTTGGTTCTTTTCCCTCTCTCTGTTTTTTTTTTCCTTTGACAAAACGATATTCTAACTCATCTAATGTACAGATAGGGAATCGAACTCGGTACAATGGGGCGAGCACATTGCACCTTCATACTCATACAGTAATTTCCTTGTTAAAATATGGAGCAAAAACAAATGCACTGCGAGTTATGCAACCACAAAAGACAATTCAATTAAATGTATGGCAAAATTGTGGCTACTAAAAGAATATTAGGCACTTTCAGGTCAGATTCAGGATTTGTTTTTTTGAAGAGAGGAGAGGAGGGGGACTAATGTTAAATTTATACATTGATTTGGCTGGTATAGAATAGAAACTACAAAATAGATAATATTGAACAAAGAAGTTAACAGGAACTAGTTACTTACTAAGCCAGAAGAAGTTGACAAAATGAGTGCTTCAACATCTGGTTTTCACATTACTTCCTTGTCAACGATTATGGAGCGGGTCAGAAGCGTTTGGAACTTTCCTCTTGCTTGAAAAGAAGGTCTCAAATGAGTGCCTCAACCGCTGCTGCTGCTGCTGCTGTGGCCGCTTATTCATATCATCCTCATGTTCTTGTTGTTTTTGCTCCACATTATTGGGTACAGAAAGTGGCATCGTGTTTTCCTTGTACCCAGAGACCAGCATTGAGAAAAAAACCAACACCATTAACACAAGGTTCTGAAATTGCATATTGCTGAGCTTGGGTTGTGGCTTCAGGTTGAAGCCAGACAAGAACAAAGCTAAAAGAAAGAAAGAGAGAGGAGGGGATTTGATGGGGGTGGTTTGAAAAGGCAGGCAGGCACACACATGGCTTTGTTTGAAAGTGTGTGTGTGTGAGAGAGCGAGAGAGAGAGAGAGAGAGAGAGGGAAAAAGGTGATGTGGTGCAATTGAGTACACCCTGCAAACAAGGGACACTTCCCACGAGAACACATTTTTTCTGTTTGCTTTTTAAATAATATTCTTTGTGCTTCACGAGAACTCTTTTTCATGTTTTGCTTTTTACACTTAAATTAAATTAAAAATGAATAGAGTGGTATAGAGATGTTGGCTCTTGTGCAAATTTCTTTTGTCCTGGTTGTGCTTGTCGGCTTTGGAAGGAAGAGTCAAGGTTATGCTTCGATAGATAGCCTGCTTAATCTAGGCCTGGAAATATCTGTTGCTTTTAGCCACATTGAAAACCGCGTGAAATCATATGCTTCCAAAGACTAGGACTTTCCTTCTTCATGCAAAAGGTTGTGATACGAATAAGGAACTACACAATAATAATAATACAATCTTTTAAAGTAAGAACCAGACATTTTTGTGCCTTTTCTTAAAGTACACGATTTGAGTGGTCAAATCATGCGTGAGGAGCCCTGAGCCTGAGCGCCCTGAGCGCCTTCCCGATGTGTGTTTTTTTTTCTCTTTTTTTTCTATCTTCTCTTCTTTCCATTTATTCATCCAAGCTTTTGAGTGTCTTATGCGCCACAGTGACTGGTGATTTTTCTGTCTTCGCGCGTATCAATCAGCCATGCCATGATGCCATGCATGAAAAGCGTACGTCTTGAAATTCTGGGATAGGACTCTGAAACAAGACTTGTCTACACAGATCATGCTCGATTGGCTCTTGATGTTGAGATTTGAGACATGGGAAATCCAAATAATATGATCCAGATTTCAAAGAATGTTTGGTACCAATCTAGTGGACTAGAATATAAGGGCTTGTTTGTTACATCGTACAAACTTGGATTGGCTTGGCTAAAGTTTTATCCCATGTTTGTTTCACTCTGTTTTAATTTTAAATGGGATTAACTAATATTGGGTCCACTAAAAATACCTCCTTAGGTGTTCTTAGCTAAACCCGTCTGGAGAGGAGGGACTAACAGTCCCGACGACCCAAGCCACTAGCAACCACACCCAATCGCGCCACAACCAACGACCAACCAAGCAGCAGCTACAACCACCAGATACAACCACCCGCCACGACCATCAGCCACGACCACAAGCCACAGCCACCAGCCACAAGAAAAGGAGAGAACAGAAAATTTTCTAAAAACAAAACAGAGAAGAGGAGAGAAAATGGAGAAGAAGAGATGAGAGAAAATTTTCGAAAAAAATAGAGAAGAAGAAAGAAAATGGAGAAGAGGAGGAGAGAAAATTTTAGGAAAAAAAAAAAAGAGAAGATGGGAGAAATTTTTTGAAAATAAAAGAAAAAAAAAAGTAGGCAAAAGAAGAGGAGAGAAAATGGAGAAGAAGAAGATGAAAGAGATGTAGAGGGGAAGAAGAAAGAGATGCAGAGAGGTTCGTCCAAAATGAAAAACCGAGATGCAGAGAGGAAGAAAGAGAGAAGAAAAGTAAAAAAAATATTAAAAAATCTTACTTTTCAAAACAAACAAAAAAGTTCTAGTCCAATCAAACATACACCAAACGCTGTACAAGTGTTATCCAGCTTATGTCAGGCCAAGCCAATTCAAGACAGTACCAATACTTAATCCAGTCCATGACAATCTCCCGTACCAAATGACCCATAAAAGCATAAATTAAAGGAGTGTGCAAATCTACTTGAATCAACAAAACAAGTCATAATCGAAATTGTTCATTTCAAAAATCACAATTTAAATGTCAAAACGTAAACTCTAGCCTCCTCCCTCCCAAAAAAACACTCGACACTCGTTTTTACTTTGAGGGGGGAGGAAGCCGCTGTTCTTCTTCCTCTCCTCTCTTCCTTTCTCTCCATTTTTCCTTTTTCTTAGAGAAATAAGGTTTCTCTTATTTGTCTTTATTTTATAATGATTTTCATCCACTCATCACAAATGGATGCACCTCAGTGTCGGATCTCCAACCACATTTCGGTATCGAATCTCTACCATCATCTGTTTTTGTGATTTCTTCATGGTTAGAATAAATCACAGTGACTCTTTGAGTTTTCTATGTAGTTTTCACCTATCTTTTTGTTAGAGTATTTCACCTCTCATTTGTGAGAGTTTTTCATATTTTCTTTATGAGAGTTTTATTTGTCTTGTTATAGCTTGGTTTTTTCAAGCTTTTTCTTTTTGTTTTTGTTTTGTTTTGTTTTTTTGTGTTTTGAGTTTGCACTCTTAGTTGGCATGCCTATACCATAATTTTTTAGATCATGTGTGATCGTTAGTGGAGGAGCCTCATAGTCTTAATTTTGATGTTAGATCGCTCCGTTATTGTAATAGCCTTTGTGGCTAGTTTGTATTGACCCTTTATAACTAGTGGCTTTTTTAACCAAATTATAAATGCAATTTGAAAATTTCTCAACCAAAAAAAAAAGTCATATGTACAAAAATTCAATAAAATTGAATGTTAAGTAATATGCACAAATATCAAACAAATCAACAATTTTGGTCACTATTAAGATCAACCAACTATCCATTTGTCAGATACACATGAATGACCAAGAGATCACCAATTTTTATTATCTTATTTTTTAGATATGACATTTTAATTTAGGAAATAATAATTCCAATTATGACATGTCCATGTTTATGTCTGTGGTGAAAATTTAATGATCACAACCGTGGCTAACAAACAATTGGATGCACTTAAGTATTTCCCATGTATGCATAAATAGTTCGCCTTCACTTTCAAAATTTATACCGATTTGGAATTTAAATGATCCAGTCAAGTTTTTTTTTTTTTTTAAATTTTATTTTATAAAGTTCAATACCTCAGTAGATTTTGCTTCTGAAATTTGAGTATTAAGTAAAACCAAACTCAAATTAATTTACAATTATAATTAGGTTGGAGAGAGAGAGAGAGAGAAAAATTCCTTAGTCGCTTTCTTTCTTTGTCAATCTCAAAGAAAAACTCTATAAAGGGAGGAGAAGGAAGAAGCGTCACTATCCCTCCTCTCCCTCATCACTTCTTACCTTCTTTTTTTTTGAGTAGTGAATAAGTCCACCGGAGCGTTTTGAATAAGAAGCCCTTTGTGGTGATTTCTTCTAAACCATGTTCAGATTAAAGTTCCCCATCACCTCTTTCAAACTATGTTCTCAATCAAATTATTCTCCCAAAAATAGCTATCTAACATTGTTATGTTCTCTAAAATTAGTTTTATATCGTATTTGACATAGTTTGTTGGAAATCATCAAATTCTTCTTTGTCAAGGTTGTTGTTTTGTTTTATTTGTTATATCTTATGCCAAGGTAGATAGTTGGAAACCATGCTTTCCCTAGATTTGTTATCGCTTCAAGATTTTATGTGGTGGGGGGTGTGGCTACGATGACGCTTCTTCAGGTGGTGATGGCATGGTTAATTTAGGCTCTTGGGTAGCTTTATGGTTTCAGTTATGTGGTGTGTATTGACTTTGTTTAAAATTATGCTTGGTGATGTTTGCGAGTACTTTTAGTGCGGGTTTGTCTGCTTTAGTATTGTTTTTAATATGTTAGTTTGTTGCTCTTGTGGGATTGGTGTTTTAGATATCATGTTGATATTTGATTACATTGTTGAAGGTTATCTAATGAAGTTTCTCTTTAATAAATAAAAAATAAAAATAAAGTAAAACCAAACTCCTTATTTGGTGGTTAAAATTGAGCCTCCTTTCAAACTTCCAGTTTGGGCCAACTGGAAAAGGATCCTATAAATTTAGCCCAACCCAAAACCTTAAACTCGGACTTAATTCGGCCCGAATAGTTTGTAATCAGAAGGCGGGCCCAAGCCGAGTAAAAGGCCGCCGGCCGCCGCCACTTAAGAACTGTCTAGCAAAGCGCCCAACCGCGCCAGATACGCTTCTATTTATTAACCACCGTTAAAGACGTTACAAATTTTACACATAGGCCCAGCGGCCAACGTCTCTCTCTGCCTAGGAAGTAAGTAAGAAGTACGGCGGTGGCTTTAGGCTTCTGGCTCCGCGATAGACACCTGAACCTAGGGTTTGGAGCTTCAACGTTGACGACGACGATGATCTCCCTCACCTCCAACGAATTGAACTACCTAGTCTTCCGTTACCTCCACGAATCAGGTTCGTTCTGTTTGCCTGTTTAATGCTTGCAAAATTAATCATTTTCTGGCTAGAAATTGTTATGAAACTCTAATTAATTTCTTAATTTCTTCAGGCTTTACGCATTCAGCTTACGCCTTTGGATACGAGGCCGAGCTTCACAAAAGCACGATTGACGGTAATGTAGTTCCGCCAGGCGCACTTGTTACGTTTATCCAGAAAGGGCTTCAGTATCTTGAGCTGGAAGCAGACTTGAGCAGCAGTGTAAGCAAAGTGTTTAATTTTCTTAATTAATACATGCTTTGAAGTTTGAAAGTTGGAAGCTTGGGCTGATTGATGTGTGTGTTAGGTTTACAGAGTGATGCGGACATGGACGACGACTTTTCGTTTCTGCAACCGTTGGATCTTATCACGAAAGATGCTTATCAATTACAGAAAATGGTCAGGGAGAAGAAGGACAGGATGAACGCAGCTAACCAGAAAAATGAGAGCAAGGAGGAAAGTGAAAGGGAAAATCCTCGAGAAGTAGAGGAGGAAAGAAGAGATAGGGAAAAGGAAGAAGAAGAGGATCGGGAGGACAAGTCGCACAAGGAGAGGGAACAAGAAATTGATAAAGAGAATGAAGAAACACACGAGGATCACAATGAGATTGAGAAAATGGAACCTGAAGAAAATGGAACTTGTGGAGGTAATTTGCCCTCAATCTCGTTTCTGTTTATAAAGACGTTGAACTTTGGCCATATGTTAGCTTCCCAATTGTAAAGTTTAAGTTGTCTGTAAATATGTGAAATAGGGGTGGAACCAATGGAAATAACTCCAAGCTCAATATCCTTGCCTAGTGAAATTCCTAGCTCTGACGTAACAGTTCTAGAAGGCCATACCTCAGAGGTTTGGATTGGATATATCCTTGCATTGTACATTTTCCTCCCATTTTCAGTTGGTAGAGTGTGATTGCATGAACTTGTTCCTCCACTTCTGACAGGTTTTTGCTTGTGCATGGAGTCCATCGGGTTCACTTCTTGCATCTGGGTGAGTATGTTGTCTTTTATACCTGGGCATTTTAGCATCAGGTGGTTTATATTTTTTGTCATCTATCTCACAAAGTAGCTGGAGTTGGGATATTACTTTGTACGATAAAAGGTGTCAGAAACATGGAAGATCATCTTATTTTCACTTGTATTTCCTTGTCTAGGTCTGGAGATTCAACAGCGCGAATTTGGACCATTGCAGATGGAGGTTGTGGATCTGGCATGCAAAATGAGCCTGCAAATGTTGCGGTTTTAAAGCATTTCAAAGGTAGAGCCAATGAGAAAAGCAAGGACGTGACCACACTTGATTGGAATGTGAGTCTTTATCACGTTCTGTAGTTGAAAACTCTGACATGACTTTCTCGCATTATGTTTTTGCTAAAGGATTTGCCATTTTGTAGGGTGATGGGACATTGCTTGCAACAGGTTCTTACGATGGCCAAGCAAGAATATGGAGTAGAGATGGTGAGTTATGTTTATATCTGCAACATGTTTGCTGTTGAAGTCTAGTGATTGATAGATTTTAAACAGCTTGCACTTAGTCCTAGGTTTTTGTTAACATTTACTGTGGGATTTTTATATAGGAGAGTTAAGGACTACATTAATCAAACATAAAGGTCCAATCTTTTCTCTGAAGTGGAACAAGAAAGGTGATTATCTTCTGAGTGGCAGTGTGGATAAAACCGCAATTGTGTGGGACATAAAGAGTGGGGAATGGAAACAGCAGTTTGAATTTCATTCAGGTACTGCATTATTTTAAGGCTGTGTTTGATAAAATTTCACTTCTGCACCGTGTTAAGCAAGCCAAAATTATTTTTCAGCTCCAACCCTGGATGTTGATTGGCGGAACAATGTTTCCTTTGCAACGTGCTCCACTGATACTTTGATACATGTTTGCAAGGTTGGAGAGAACCAACCAATCAAAACTTTCTCAGGGCATCAGGTTTGTTCTATAATCCAACAAACCAATCATGTGATTTCTGCTAGTTTATAGTTACTGCATCATTTTTTGAATTAAACACATGAATTTTTACTATTATATAAAGACAAATTAGAATTGTGCTCTGTCAGTTCTCATGTAAATGCTTAATGACTCATGATTTGATTTTAATGCTTCCAATCAGGGAACATGTGTAAAAGGTAAAATTCAAAAAAATTTATAAAAAAAAATGAGGAGGTATGAGTATTGAGAGCTACATATACTTGCGTGTATCGTCAGTGCTTCCCCAAATTACTAGTTGCATGCCCCTGTTCCTTGGACCAGGTTGTAAAGGATGGGGGGTAGAGCAAGCCTTGGGTTTAGATATTGCCTTGCAAAATAAATGGAATAAATTAATAATGTATAATCTTTTTACACTTTCTTCTATCAAGGTCTCACTAAAATTGATTGTACTGGTATAGATTTCTCAGGTCTGGATTGACATTAAACATCTTCCACCCTTTCCCGCTCTCACATTATAAAATATATCCAGTTAAATGCTTAGAGGAAAGGAACTCACCAGTTGGTGAATCTCATCAGGAGATTGATACTGCATGATTTTTATTCAACCTTTCTGATTTTATTGTTTCAGGGTGAAGTCAATGCTATTAAGTGGGATCCAACCGGCTCTTTGTTGGCTTCTTGCTCTGATGATTATACTGCAAAGGTGATCTAGACATTTGAGAATGCTTTTCTTTTGAACTTCCAATCAATAATGTTGCACTACATTTTTGCACTCTTATCATGGGTTTCTTGACCCGGGTTACATTGACATATTAGTGTCTCCGTAGTACAGAACAGTTTGTTTTATGGGTTTCTCTTTATTGTGGTTTTCTTGAATGGGCTGAAAACTCAAGTATCTTTTAACACAGATATGGAGTACGAAGCAGGACAAATATTTGCATGATTTGAAGGAACATGTTAAGGTATCTGTGCCTCGTTTCTATTTGTGAGTTTGTTGAAAATATTCCCAGATTGTAAGTTGTGATGGATGCATTATTTTGTAGGAGATATATACCATCCGGTGGAGTCCAACAGGACCAGGCACAAATAATCCCAATCAACAGTTAGTTCTAGCAAGGTAAATGCACTGCTTCTTCTGACATGTGTAGAAATAAGGGTAAAGTAAAGTACTTTCTATATGTGTTTGTGCGTGCATGGTCGCTTGTGTTTGTTTCTGTCATTGCCTTGAAAGAGCAGATACTGTTATTCATACGTTCTTTCTCTTATTTTACATGGACCAGCGCTTCCTTTGACTCAACTATAAAACTATGGGATGTGGAACTAGGGAGACTTCTCTACAGCTTCAATGGCCACAGGTAAATATTCATTAATTTTAGTTTGTTGCATGGCGTTTTTCTAAAGAAATTCTGTATGAGATCTATGAGGTGCGATTTACATTCCACAAAGAACAAAGAGGTGGTACTGATTTGTTTGCTTGAAAAATGAGACTGTTATGTTAGTTGTGATTCGCAATCTACTGACATTGTCTGTATGGCAAAACCTAGGGATCCGGTATACTCCGTTGCATTCAGCCCGGATGGCGAGTACTTGGCCAGTGGATCTATGGATAAATGTATGCACATATGGTCCGTGAAGGAAGGCAAAATTGTAAAAACATACACAGGAAATGGGGGGATATTTGAAGTTTGTTGGAACAAGGAAGGTGACAAGGTCGCTGCTTGTTTTGCTAACAACGTAGTATGTGTTGTGGATTTCCGAATGTAAGATTTTCAACTTTTATGTTCATTATCATTTTATTATTATTTTCAGTTGGGGTAGATTCCCATTTATCTTTAAATGACAATGAAGAGCTTTCTTTCTATGTTATGTTGTGCTAGTAAAAAAAATTTATTTTTTATTTTTCACTTGTGCTATTGAAATTCAATCTGCATTTAAGAAGGTGAGGATTTGTTAAGAACGTAAAATCTAAACATAGAATATTCTAATATTTATATCTCAATATAATAAGTCTTAAATTTCTTCCCTGATTACCAATTAATTTTGGATTTTATACTTTAAATATGATATCAAAACGGTTGATTTATTCAGGTGTCTCAATTAATATAATTAATTCACGAATTAAGTCGGGGGTCACACATGAGGTGTATCAGGGAATATAATATGTTTTGACTGATACGAACACAATGCAAGTGAAACAAAAACCAGGAAAAGTTAAAAGTAAAAATGAGAAACTGTGATTTACAAACATCATTTCTACAGCGATTGAAAAATGAGGAATATTACAAGCTTTCACAACTCAACATTCCCAGCGAAAGCAACCAAATGCACTCAAAATGCTATCCTAACTTCTGTCATAATCAACAAATAATCTAGCAAGGTGAAAGATATTTTAAACGCTAGTGGGGACTATCTAAGCAACACCATTGATATTGAGACCCTACAAAAAATATATATCTAATCCAAGCATATATCACAACCATTCGTCTTGAAAAACTTGAGTTAAAAAAACCCCTCGTCTTGCAGCTAAAACCTAGTCTTCTTGTACTTAAATAATCATTCTTTCAGATCTTCAAAATAGTCAGTTGGTACTTCTGGAGGAGAAGATATGGTTGCCACGCATTTGAACTGTATCCAAAAACAACACAATTCACATTATCTCTATTCTCTATAGCATGGAAAATAAAAAACCAAAGTCTGTAGGTAAACATTTAGCCAAAGTACCTTATGTGATTTGTACTTTCCTCTTATCGATTGTAAAGTTGCTCCTCTTTTACTCCGATGCAAGTCGTGTATGATAAGGACGCATTCCCTCAAATCAGTCGGTTTGTATCCAGAATATTGTTGCAGGGACAGAGTCTGCAGAAAGCAAGATTAACTCAGCAATTTCTTTCAATACTTGTTAAACAATGTTACAGAGTCTCTAGCAAGTTCTTACCCAAGGATGAGACTTTGGCCGGATCATAAATCTTGCGAGAAATGTAACAGACGCAGCCACCAATGAGGGCAAAAACTTTACGCACTCGTACTCTAACAAACTTAACTCTGCAAGGTAGTAGCCCAAAAATTCTAACTGCAAATTAGGATCCTGTAAAAAGCACAAAGCAAGTAATTAGCTTATTGTATGTATTACATTTTTAGCTCAATTGGCTGTGAGAGAGAGGTTTTGCATACTTTGTAGCTCTCTTGAGTCACTCTAGCAAATCTCCTGCAAACCAAAATGAGAAGGAACATTAATCAGTCCGATATGTTTACAACGAAGCATCATAAGTGCACATGATCAAAAGTGCCCAAGCAAAAAAGTATGCAAGCATTGCCCTTACTCCTTACCTTAGTATTGTCTTTATTGTAGGATTTCCCAAGTTGAACTTTAAGGCCTTGAGTATATCAGCTTCCATTTTTAACACCTACACAACGCATGCAATGAACAAAAGTATTCATCTAAAGTACTACAATAATAAAAGCGAGGGTGATTTGAAAATATCAATCTAAGATGAGAAAGAGAATTATAAAAATCACCTGGTCCTTATCATATGTATTATCTGTGATGTAACAAAATTGTTCCACATGTGGAGGGCTGATCTCCTCATACTTTCTGTTTACCACATTAACAAGAAGATTACTATGTGGATTCATATTACTAAGAAAATATTCACACACAAATTTCATTGACTTGCGGACTTACGAGGCAATGAGCATTGAAGAAACACCCAGTAACTGAAGCCTTTTGCGGTCGAGAGCTTTCAAAGATAGGTATCTATCAATATACAGAACGGTGAGGAAAAGAGTGTCGGAAAGGAGCTTATATTCCTCTGCAACTTCCACCAACCAGTCTACTAAGATTCCTCTCATATTAGAAGTGATGTCCCTTTGAACCTTTGTCATGTAATCAGGTAAAGGCCTTCTATCTGGATCCGCCTGAATGTAAACCCATCATCACCATTAGCCTATTTGCTCAAAATAAAAAAAATGCTATAAACTCATGTACCAATTTTCACTTCAGACCAAGACCCTAATGCCACCAACCATTCTCAAATACCAATACCTACCCATTATGAAAAATAAACCCCAAATTCCAATTCAAACAAAAACCCAAAACACAGAGACGACAAAAATTGCTAAATAAAGCTTAGCTTTTGGCTACTGAGGAAAACCCAAAATAACATAACTAAACACCACAACGCTTCAGTCTTTATCCTAAATTCAACTTTCAGAGCAACGAGAACGCATTAAAAATCTAAATTTGGCAATACCCAACTACCATTTTTCCAATAAATTCCATTATCAGACAAGATAAATACGATTTGATAAGCCTTACCTCGAGCTTGTGAAGATAATCATAAATGTCACGAGCATAAGGCCCACACATTTGAGGGTCATCCGACGTGGAATCAATGTCCGGCGTCGTCGGCGTCTCTGTTTTCTTCTCGGGCAGCGCTTTCTTCGCCTTGGCTTTGGCTCCGCGTTTCTGCACCTGCGGCTCCACTGCAGAACTTTTGTTATTCGCCGGAACGACGGCGTTTTGGATGATATGGAGCTCTCCTAAGACCACGCGTTTCTTGGTGGCCGGCTGCTCTTGGCCCATGGCAGCTTCGGCCCTCCTCTTCATTGACCTTGTGACCCGGGCGCAGTTCTCCTTCTCCGCCATGGCCCTAGCGAATCTGTGAGTGTCGAGGTTTTGGTTGGGTTAGAGAGAGAGAAAGGTTTTGAGGGGTGAAAGAGAAAGAAGAGAGTTTTGTAGTGAGTAAAATGGGAGCGCCACTTTGAAAACTAAAGTTGGCGCCTTTGGGTTTCTGTTTTAATGTTTTCGGATCCATTTTGGTTCCCTGCTTTGAATTGCTTCAATTTTGAAATTTTGGAATGTGTTTGCCATTTATTTATTTTTTCACCGCCGTACATCTTTTCTCGCGTTAGTGACTCGCTGATCACGCGGTTTTTTATCTTTCCTTTTTTACCCTTATCGATAAAATTTAAAAAATTAAAAAATTTACAATTAATTTTTCACTAATTAATATAAAATTTACGCGTATGATTTTTTTTTTACTTCTAAAAATAAAACACTTGCCAAACTTATTTATTTTTAAACAATTGAACATTTTAGTCCACCCTACACCCCCACATGTTTCATCGATCTCTTAAAAAATTTGAAAATTAGTAAGAGTTAAATTGAAAAGTTTAAAAAATACGAATATCTTAAAGATTAGATACAAGAAAAAAAAAAAAAGCAATCTACAAACTTTGCTTCTTTTTTTTTTCTTTTTTTTTTTTGTTACATACAAATTTTGCTTTCTAAAACATGAGGAATAAAGAAAAAATAAGGGATCGTTTGGTATCTTATTCAAATAGGGAACTCTAAAAACTTTAATTTTTCTTAAAAATAAGGAGTTCTTAAATCTATTTTTAAGATTTAAAAACTTGTTTGGTAGCCAACTTGAAAACTATTTTCAAATCATAAAAATTTGAGAACTTGTGGGTTGTTAGAAAAAAAACTAAAAAAACAGATATTTTTTGTTTTTAATAATTATGATGTTTTTTAGTTGTTCTTGAGTTTGAGTTTTTAAAAATAGGGCTACCAAACAGATTTTCTTTGTTTTGAACTCAAATTCTATTTTTGAGTTTAAAAAATTAGATTTAAGTTAAATACCAAACAGACCCTAAATTTCCCCCTTCCCCGTATTTGAATGTTGGTCATTGTCTTTTGCATTCCTTCTTAAGTTTTTTTTGCTTTTGATTAGTTTCCTATTTTCACATTCATTTTAGTGTAAACTACAGTAAACCCCACAACCTATAGAGTCATTTATGAGTCCATATCCGATTTTGGGAGCATTTATGGATACATACTCAACGTCGCGGAAAACCTACAGATTGCCCCCTCCGTTAGCCAGTCCGTCAGGAAATCTGTTATCTGCCTACGTGGCAAATGTGGGTTCTATTTTTTAATGAGGTGGACTTATAAGTGGACAAATAAATAATAAAAAATTATATATTTTTCAAAACTAATTTTAAATCATTAAAATTATTTTAAAATTGATTATATTAAATTTAAAAACAAAAACAAAAAACCCTACCCAGATTCTCTCTCTCTGTCCCGATCTCCTCTCCTCCTAGCTCACAGCCACCCAAACCACTACCCAAGCTTACTCGGGCCACCCATCCCAGCCTTAACACCTCCCTCATGCCACATATCTGATCGTTTTCCCCAAACCACAAACCCCAAAACGATGTCGTTGTCGTCGCCGTCCCCAAACCATAGCTGAGTTCAACTTCAAATTTCACATCCCAAATTTCGATTAGCCTCACGGCATCGAGGCCGTTCAAATTTCACATCCCAAACGTCAATGCCTATGAAATAGAAAATGCTTGGCTGAGAAAAATATCAGAATCCGAATTCGTTCAGTATAATTCAAGGAATGGACTTCCCTCCCCAGCAACCTAGGCTGGTTGCAGAAAACGGCCTGTCGTTTGGGATTACCGATGTTCAGTCAATTAACTGGGCAAGCGACGAGGACGAAGAAGCGGCAGAGGAAGGAGGCATCGTCTTCTCCTTCTCCACCTTCTCCATCGTCTGCTCCAACACGAAACGCTCGTTGTCCTTCACCGAGCCGTACGAATGGTCTTTGAACAGCCCGGACAGGTCTAGTCCGGCCGAGAACGATTTCAAATCGAACGCGTTCAAATAAAACTAGGTGTTCTTTCAAACAGAACTGGGCGTTCAAACGGCTTGAGCTTGTTCTTTCAAATCGAACGCGTTCAAATCGGAGGGTGTGGGGAGGGTGGGTTGGAGGTTGGGCTGGAAGGGAGGGGATGGAATGGGGCTGTTTGCGTCCTTTTACCTTTTTTTTTTTTTTTTTTCATTTTTAATGATTTTAATATTATTTAAATTTTATTTTTAACATGTATATAATTTTTTATTATTTATTTGTCCACATGTGAGTTCACGTCAATTAAAAAATGGAATCCACATTTGCCACGTAGGTAGATAACGGATTTCCTGACGGACTCGCTAACAGAGGGGGCAATCTGTAAGTTTTCCGCGACGTTGAGTATGTACTCATAAATGTCCCCAAAATCGAGTATGGACTCATAAATGACCCTATAGGTTGGTGGGTTTACTGTAGTTTACCCCTCATTTTCATATCCCTACTTCCCATCCTTAACTTTTTGTGTCTAACTTCATTGATAGATCGAGAAATCAAAGATGGCATTAGTTTCCTATTCTTAATATTATTTCTCGTTGAATTAACTTACTTTCCTCCCCCATACCTTGTATTAGTATTTCACATCATTCCAAATTGATGTGAAGGTAACAAAACTTGACCAGCAATTTCACTGCACAGTCCAAACTTAACCAGCAAGGATATAAAGGTAACAAAACTTGCAAATTTCCATCAGGACAGTGCCTGTAAAACATATGCAACCTGGGGTGGGGAGATAATTAGCTTTGTCAATGAGAGGCCTGATTGTGGAAAATCAGAGAGTTCTGAAAGTAAACATTCTCATTAATTATTAACATGACAGTGTTACAGTATATATAGGCTACAAGATTAGCCCTCAGCTAATGTAACTGATGTAACAAGTATTTAACTTAACTAAAACTAACAGTAAACTCCTAGTTAACCTAACCACAAAGTAAATTATAGCCGCTGGCCTGGCTGTTTCAGTTTGACAACAGCAACACTCTTCTCGTGCGTCATTTGTTACGTCTGTGGCTAAACAAATGCAACCCAGCTGTTAAGGTGATCAAGCAATCATGTATATTTTCTTTGTTGGCACACTACGATTAGATGCCATGCACCCATCGTTGCAATTGCACCACATCGGGTGGAAAGTTTACAGCATCAGTCTGCTTAAGTGCTACCCTTTGGGTCAGCTCATTTGGTTCACCACCAGACCATACCCTGCATCACAGCTTACTCAGTTTTGATCTGCGCTAGCTGAAGTGTATTTGCTGAATGATAATATAGAACCAGCTGCTTCCCAGATATCCAACACAAAGGTCAATCATGTTGTAATCTGGCGCAAAGCAGAATGATGCCCCATCCTCACCCAATAGCAATTAGCAAACATCATCAGCCATCGCCATTAACCCTCCAATCAATCAAGCACACCCAATAAAACTTATATCCAGATCTTACTATCACATTGGACAAGCCCTTGCTACAAGGATTGTACTTTCATGTTTTCAGATCCTCAAATAAAGAAGCTGGTATATCTTGAGGGCAATGAGTGTGTGCCACACATTTGAACTGCGTTGAAGGAAAAGGACTCCATTAGAACCATGTTTTGCATTTCTAAAATTTGGAAAATAAGAAAAGGTCAAACCTACTTCTGATAAACAATACCTTAAGTTGTTTGTATTTCTCTTGAATAACATTCAAATTTCGTGCTCTTCTACCCAAGCACATGTCATGTATGGCAAGAACACATTCTTTCAAATCAGCTGCTTTATATCCAGTATACTGTTGCAGGGCTGGACACTGAAATGGATACAATACGACTTAGTAATTGCTTTCAGACATCGAAATCAGCACAAGTAATTTATCAAACCCTTACCCAAGGATGTATTTTTGTTCTAGTCATAAATCGTGCCAGAAAAACAACTGATGCAGCTACCAAAGAAGGCAGGAACTTCACAAGTTTGTAATCCAATAAACTCAGCTCAGCAAGGTAGCAAACCAAGAACTCTAACTGCAAATTGGGAGTCTGTAAACCACACAAAACAATAAAGCAGTCAGTATGAGAGACTATAAACTTGGTAAGCCCACATGTGTGTGTGTGTGTGAGAGGGCAAGGGGGAAGCTTACTTTGTAATTCTCTTGAGCAATATCAGTGAATTTTCTGCAAAACAATTCATCAAAGGAACAAAAACAATCAGTCATAAGTCATTTAAGCTTGACAAGTAATTACATTACCCAACCAAAACAGAGTGTTTTCATTGTCAGCACCATCCTTACCTTAAGAATGTCCGAGTAGTAGGATTGCCCATTTCAAATTTCAGGGACTTGAGAATGTCGGCTTCCATCTTGATCACCTTTACAACCCACCGAAAAATTTACTCTTAGTATAAAGCAAATGCATCTATCTGAGGTATAAATAGATCATTTTCAGGGATAAAACCCCAAGTAAAACGTCAAATACCTCTTCTTTTGTATACGTATTTTCTGTTATGTCACAGAGCTCATCCACATTTGGAGGAGTAATCTCTTCATATTTCCTATAAATTAAGAAATCATGAAAACGTAAGAATAATACTTACAGTAACTTCACATCATCATCAGAAGTAAAACAATTGTACCAATCAGACGACAGATTCAAAGATTTGTGAGCTTACGATGCAATGAACATTGAAGCAATTCCCAGTAGCTGAAGCTTCTGCTTATTGACCACATTGATCGATAGATACTTATCGATATAAGAAACGGAGAGATGAAGCGTGTCTGGAAGGAGCTTATATTCCTCTGCAACCTCCACCAGCCAATCCACAAGGACCGCTCTCATATTAGCATTAGCATCTTTCTGAACCTTCTCCATGTAATCAGGCAACGGCCTTCTCTTTGGTTCCACCTAAAGAAACCAACCCATTATTCACGGTGAGCCTAATCCCCAATTGACAAAACATTAAACCCTAATTTAGAGAATTCACAAGACTACCATACCCAGAATCAAAATTAAACCCAAAATCCTACCAATTGGATCTTAATGCTTTATAGCCAATTTCACTATCAAAATTGAAACCAAAAACCTTTTTCCCAATATCAATTTTAAGTTGAAAAGTCCAAGACCGTTCTGATTATCAAATGAAGAAATCAAAATCTGAAGAAACAAAGATGGGATCTGTGTACCTCCATCCTACGAAGATAGGCATAAATGTCCGAAGCATAAGGTCCACACAGTTGCGGATCCTCAATGTCACGTGTTGCTACGGCTTTCTTCTCCTCCTTCTTGATTGCACAATTCGGTTTCTGCAACTCACCATAAGATTTGTGGTTGGCCGAAACGACGACGTTGACCAAGTTCGTAACATCTCCAAGCACCGCGCGCTTCTTGGTAGCCAGCTGATGCTCCTCAACCAAGGCGGCCATTGCCCTCCGCTTCGCCGCAGCACGAGTAGTGATGCGAGTGCAGTTCAGTTGCTCGGCCACGGTGGTAGAAGCCATTGCTCTGCACTGGTCGAGCTTTGGTCTTTACTTGATGTCGTGGCTCGGGTTGGACTGTGAGAGAGAGAGAGAGAGAGAGAGAGAGAGAGAGCAAAGCGCAGAGTTTGAGGTGTAAGACTCTGAGCGGTGATGGCAATATGTAGTGAGAATGAAAGAGAGGGTGGGTTTTGAAGTTTTGAGAGAGAAAATAGAGCGCCATGCTCAACTCTGCTTCGAAAATTTGTGCTTTTGGCGCTGTTTGATTTGACGTGAATTTTTTAGTTGCAACTAAATTTGGGGATTTTGGATTTTGGAGCGTTTTATTTTGTTTTCTATTATTTTTGGAGCGTTTTGTCGTTCCCCTGGACAAAATTGAAATTTTGGGAATTTTTCTGTGTGGGGCCGGGTTTCCACGTGACTTTTATTTTCGATGAACCAAATTTGAAAATTTTGGGTCGTTTTATTTTTTTTTGAAGTTAAAATTGCGCGCTTAGTCAATCTTAACTGATTTTTTTTTTTTTTTTTGGGTCTGAAAAATGTTTGGGTTAAAAAGTTTGAAACTTTCGTATTTTCATTTGGGGCATAAAGATTTGGTACTAGGCGGGTCCCTTTTTAGGTGTTTTGGTTTGGTACTTGGGCGGGATAGTTTTGGCTTCGGCTTTCTTTGGAAACTGATATTTTGATTTCAATTTGGACTCTCAAATTTTAAGTTCAACCCAAAACATCAAAATCAAGTCAACCCAAAGCATAAACAAACACTAAACATTTTGCTTACCCTTCTGGTTGTTGATGTTTTTTTCTTTTTATTTAATCCACATATGGGCAATGACAATTATGCTTCATCCCATAAATATAATTTCAATGGTGTTATTTATGAAATGATTTCGTATGATACTAATTTGAGTTCTAATTTTTAGAAATTAATCGGTAAATAAGTGATAAGAATGAAATATTTTAAAGACAAGTTGTGCATCTACCAAAATCACCATATTAACCAAGATATAACGCAAATTTATTTCGCTTATTATATGATAGGGACGGTTCTACGTCCATGCTAGCATGGGCTATAGTTTCGACGACTTGATATTTTATAGTCCAATATTAATACTCAGCTCACCAAAGCACACCTCCACTCCACACACCCCATCCTAGTGGTCCCACCCACAGAAAATCTCTTTTTTTTATAACCTTTTCTAGTGTACATAAAACGTCAATTCATTTTTTTTCCTTATAAATTTTGGCTACTTCTTCTCATTTTTATTTTTTAAGTTGCCTTGGATGGATTAAAATGGTTCTTTTTTTTTTTTTCTTCTTCTTCTTTTGTAATGGATAATAAATGCTTTCAATTATTTTCCTTTCATGAAGAAGTTTATCATGTAATTGTATGTAAGATAAATTTGGCCCACTCTATTTTCAAATTCTGAGTCCGTCCCCGTTAGATGGGGTATACTAATTACGTTTATTATTATGATAAGTTGTTAATTTATTATAATTTATACATTAACATGCAATTGTTGTTCAAATTAAAGCTTAACACTCTCAACGTGGCCAAAATTGAAAACGGTGTAGGTCTAGCAGCGCTTCCCTCAAAGCTGATGCAAGAGAGCCCAACCTCAGGTCAACAATTGAAATCAATCAATTAGAGTAAAGTGTTCCAACAACATTACACGAAAGCTGTATGCATCTCCTGCTGTCGTTGGTTTTTGTCCAAAACCATACTCTACATTGTAGTTCAATCTCAAAATCAGCAAACTAAAACCAACCATAGTAATTAATTGCTACCGATTATCAACCTACAATACTTGAGCAGATTTTAAAAGATTAATCATGTATATAGAAGCAGCCAGATGATCATCTTTTATGGTCATAGAAAAGATTGAGTCTCTCATATGGAGAAAACATGATAAGAGCTAAGCTACATCAACATCACAAAGAACAGAGAGTTCATAGGCTTTCTTGAAAAGTCTCGAGAAAATGACTTGTCTATATTAGTCGTATTCTCAATCCCTCTTAAGTTGAAGCTTCACTCTCCCCATTCATTTAATTTATTCCTAAACTAGCTTTTACAACAACAAAAAATTAACTCTTGCACCTTTTCCTTTTATATTTTGTTATGTTGGGAAACCTAGCAAGATACATGTATGAGAAGGTAACCAATATGATAGAGAAATAGGATGAATCTTTATCTGTCACTCACATATATACCTCAAAATATAATTACATGTATGAACCAAAATATAAGTCATGAGAAGAAAACTAAATGAGGAAGATAAGAACATCATATGACTAGAGTTTTTTTTTTTTTTTTTTTTGTCACCGTCAGTTATCAGAGTTTTGTCACTGTCAGGTCATCTGATCATATACAATATACATATTAGAGTAAATATATTAAGCATAAGAAACATTATGTTCTTGAGGAAAATTGTATTTCATTTATTTTGATTGAGTTATTAATAAATTGAGTTTGTTTTTTTAATGCTTGCAATGGCTAAGTCTACACTCGGGAAAAATGGGAAACTGGGTAATGGGCCTCTAGATGTGTAGCCTGTTGTATGTAAGAGCAATTCCACTGGTGAGCCCTTGTCAGGGCAAGAAGGGGCCTAAGCCCCATTTTGGCGTTTTAGCGGGCCTAAGCTGTCAGGGCAACAGTTGCCAGCTGGATCCCAGCAAATCGGGCCAGCCCAAAGGCAAAAACAACATGGGCTATTGCCTGGGTTTGCTGACATCAGTGATGAAGTCAACACCGAAAAAAAATTAAATACAAAATATTACAAAATATTTCAGAATTTTTTTTAATAAATACTTAGTTATATTCTTCACTTCTCACACCAAAACTCTATACAAATTCCACTCCTCATATCTCATATGAATAATGGTTGCCCTTGGGTTGCCATGACAATGGGTGGAACACCCCAAGCCTTTTGCAAGGGCTGCTACTATACACATGAATAGTAACAATTATTGCCTTACCATGACAAATGGGTGGAAGTGCTCTAACCGGTGCTTGTTTGGCACCAAGAAGTGTGTCGTGAAATTCCAAGTTTGCTTTTGGCCGAGGGTACCAAAACCAAGTGAAGCATATATTTGAGGCTTATTTACACAAATGCCTCTTGAAACTATGGTCAAATCTCACTTTTCCCTCCTAAACTTAAAGTGACCCACTTATTCCTCTTGACCGTGGTTTGGTAACCCACTTTATCCCATGTTGTCAACTCCATCCAAAACCCTGTTAAAACTGATGATGTGGCATGGGTGTTTGTGTAATTTTGGACCTATGGTTCATTATTCACCAATTGAGTGGGTGATATGGCAAGTGGAGGCCACCTCCACATAGATTAAAAAATAATTAAATACTTTAATAACTAAAAATTAAAAATAAACTTAAAAGAAAAACTTAAAAACCATCCTCCTATCCTCTCATTTCTGCACCCCAAACCCAACCCACACCCATCTACAGTCGCCACCACTCCACCATCCCCTTCCACAAACCCAACCCAACCCACCACCACACCATCCCTTTCCACAAACCCAACCCCACCCAGCACCTGCAATCACTTAGCACGACAGTGGATTGGGCTTGCCCCAAAAATCCCCAAATTAAAATTTGCCAAAAATGAAGAAGTCGACAGCGACAGGGTGGGAGCAAGATCTGATTTTCTGGGGTTGACCCGAGAAGATCTTGGGGTGAGGCGCGATTGTTTGGGAGTCAAAGTTGTATGGGGCAATTTTGGGTTTTTAAATTGTATGCATTTGTAGGCTGCCATTTTGGATTTGGGATTAAAATGCCCCAGCAACTCTGCCTGCTGAAATGGGCAGCCCCTCATCTAGACTACCATTCATCATGAATTCATAAACCAAAGTTTTGAAATCGTTTCCTTGAAAATCGATACTTGCACACGCGGTCAATAGTTTGACAAGATTTCGGTGCCTAATGTTTTTCAAGGCTTCACATTCAGCTATAAAGCTCTCTTGAACTCTGAACATTGAGTACTTTGACTGCAACAATTTCTTCTTTCTTCCTCATTGAGAATTCCCCTGTACACAGAACCAAAACTACCAGCACCAATCAAATTCCGAGAAGACAAACCATTAGTTGCTTTGAGGAGATCTGCATATGACACTTTCAAGAGTGAAACCCCCCATGCTGATCCTGAAGTTGGCTTCACTCTTGCTTTTCTTGATGGATAAAGAAGCACAGAGAGCAATGCTTTTTTTGATAAATAAAGAAGCACAAAGCACAAGAGTAAGCCAAGTCCAATAACTCCCCCAATAGCAATTGATGTAAGTACTTTCCGCCATGGAAATAATTCTGTCTTAGGTTCTTGCTTAGATTGATTGGAGATGCATCGGCGTTACGGCAATCCTAGCAGAAGTATACCACCACATAGCCTTTTGTTTCCCATGATGGAGTGGGAGTGGAAGGTGGAAGGTGGAGGGGAAGGAGAAGGAGGGAGGTACGAAAGGGAGATGATGACTTGCATGTTTTTTTTTAAAATAATTTTTTTTCATGGTTGTTGAAGAAAGGAGGAGGAGAGGGAGCGATTTGGAAGAGAGAGCAATGGTTGGTGCCGCTGGGTAGGGGGATGGGTGTGGGTGGGATCTGAGAGAGAGAGAGAGAGAGAGAGAGAGAGAGAGATATATATATATATATATATATATATATATATTTTTTTTTTAGTTCTAAATTTTTTAATGTTTTATTTTAAATTTGAAATTAGTTTTAAATATTAGAATATTTAATTATATTTTTATCCATGTGGAGGTGGACTCCACTTGACACGTCACTCTTCAATTGGTGAATAATGAACCATGGGTACAAAATTACACAAACACTCATGCCACGTGATCAGTTTTAATAGAGTTTTAAATGGAGTTGACGACATAAGACAAAGTAGGTCATTAAACCATGGTCAAGCGGAGTAAGTGGGGCACTTTAATTTTATGGAGCAAAATGAGATTTGATCGTAATTTCAGGGGGCATTGATGTAAATAAGTCTGTATTTGATGTACAAAAGACAGAGAAGTACTCAAATGTATATGCATGTACTTGTAATGTCTTATTTCTTTGGTAAATACCATAAGGTGTCCTCACACTCGGATGGTGGGATTAATCCTTGCTCGGGGTTCGGCTTCTCCCTGGTCACAAAATACTTCCAACGAGTTTCGAACTCCTGTCATTGAAGCATCAAATAACTCGCCAATTAAAGATAACAATTTATTAACCGCACCACACCTTGTGGTTTGTAATGTCTTATTTCATCCACAAGCATATTAAGTTTAACACTAATTCAATACGTTATTTTTTTATTTAACATATTGTGTCATATTTGTGTTGGTGTCAAATAAAAGTTAATTGGAACTTACTTGTTCATATGTCAATTTTGACTTGTGTAAAAAAATAATCACATGATGGGTGAAGTGTATGTTACACATGGGCCATGACCTCGTGGACACGCTGACATTTTTGCATGCCATCAAGTGTGTGTTTGGTTTCCATTCAGAATTTAAGCTTATCCATATACTTCAGTTCAGTTTAGTAAAGGAGGTAAGACTTGAATTGTGAATTCGAGTATTGCATTAATTGATAATATTGGTACACAAGGTAAGATTTTATACAGAACCTATGTGCTATTCTAAGTAAGCAGATCCTAGAATAAAGCTAATTATATTTACATCCTATAATCACTCTATCCCAAGAGTTGACAATATCGGAAGCTCCAATCACTCTCAATCAGATTGTGTAATTGATTTTCCTTTAACACTCCCCCTCAAGTTGGAGTGTGGATGTCAATGACACCCAACTTGCCTAGATGTGTATGAAAAATAGGCGCACGTAGTGGCTTAGTAAATAAGTCTGCAACTTGCTCCCCTGTTCTGACATAGGAAGTTTTGATTTCTCCTTTTTGAATCCTCTCACGAACAGTGTGACAATCGATCTCAATATGCTTTGTACGTTCGTGATACACAGGATTTGAGGCTATGTGTAGGGCGGCTTGGTTGTCACAGAATAATCTTGCCGGTTGGGGATGCTTAACACGCAAATCTTCCAATAAATATCGCAACCAACTTAATTCACAAGTAGCTGCGGCCATAGATCGATACTCCGCTTCTGCGGATGAACGAGCTACTGTAACTTGCTTCTTGCTTTTCCAGGACACCAACGAGTTTCCAAGGAAGATACAATAACCAGTCACTGATCGACGTGTAATGGGGCAACGAGCCCAATCTGCGTCACAGTAACCAATTAAATGTAATTCACTTTGGGAAGAAAACATCAAACCTTGTCCAGGAGCTCCTTTGAGGTATCGAAGAAGTCGATACGCTGCATCAAGATGATGTCGTTGTGGATCTTGCATGAACTGACTCAACGTGTTGACAGTATATGCTATTTTTGGTCTTGTGATGGTCAAATAGATCAATTTTCCAACTAAGCGTCTATACCTCGCAGGTTCGTGAAGTGAACTGCTACCTGCATGTGTTAATACCAAATCTGCCTCCATTGGAACCTTCGTGGGTTTAGCACCAAGTAACCCAGCTTCCTCTAATATGTCCAGTGTATATTTCCGTTGGCAAATTGTGATTCCAGCTTTTGAACGTGCGACCTCGACTCCAAGGAAATACTTTAGAGTTCCAAGATCTTTAATTCGAAATTGACTGCTAAGGAAAGCCTTTAGGTTCTTAATTTCTGCCTCATTATTGCCTGTAATCACCATGTCATCAACATATAACAATATAATGGTGAGTGAAGTACCCTTGACTTGAGTGAACAAAGAGTAATCTGCCTTAGATTGGCAGAAACCGATGGTACATATTGCCGAAGAGAATTCTCGAAACCAACTTCTGGACGCCTGTTTAAGACCATATAAAGATTTATGGAGTCGACACACGACGTTCTCCCCCTGTCGACGACAACCCGGGGGAGGCAACATATAGACCTCCTCTTGAAGTTCACCATGAAGAAAAGCGTTTTGGACGTCCATTTGATGTAAGGGCCAATCGCGGACAACAGCGACAGTCAATAGGCAACGCACGGTAATGAGCTTGGCCACCGGTGCGAAGGTCTCTTTGTAGTCGATACCTTCACGTTGGGTGAAACCTTTGGCAACGAGACGTGCTTTATAGCGTTCAAGAGTGCCATCGGACCGGTACTTGAGTTTGAAAACCCATTTGCAGCCGATGGGTCGTTGTCCAGGCTGAAGAGGAACAAAACTCCAGGTTTTATTGTCTTCGAGGGCCGTGAGTTCGGCCTGCATTGCAGCAATCTAGTGGGGATTTTGACAGGCCTGCTCATAGGTAGTAGGCTCCACCAAGTGGGAGATATGAGAAATAAAACACTGATATCCAGGAGATAAGCAGGAATAGGAAACATACCTATGTAATGGATGACGCGTGCTGGACATGGATCGTGAGGGGGCCTCTGTGGGCGTGAGCAAAGTTGAGTGATGAGCCACATAATCTTTGAAGTGGGCTGGTGGTTTGGTGAGACGAGTAGAGTGGCGAAGAGGGGCTTGGTGAGAAATGGGTGGTGCAGATGGTTGAGGAAGAGAGATGCTGGAAGGGATGGGTTCAGGTGATCTGTCGGCAAGTGGTGTGTCAGCAGGTGAGATAAGAATTGGTGTTGGTGGTGATGAAGGCTCGAGGTTGGTTTGGGAAATAGGGACAGCGGTGTGTGGTGAATCAAGCACCATGTGATGTAGGCCAAGAGTGGAGGTGGTGGGGTCATGTGAATTGGAGCCATGTGCTGGATGGATGATGGGAGTAACATGCATGTCTTTTTGGCCTATAGTTGGTAAGGAAGTGTAAGGAAATGTATGCTCATGAAAGATGACATCACGTGAGATAAAGAATTTATGTGTGGCTAGATCATATACCTTATAACCTTTTTGGCCAAGAGGATAACCAAGGAAAACACAACGGCGAGCACGGACGTCAAACTTATTGGTGGGTGTGAGGTTGGTGGCATAGCTAAGGCATCCAAAAACGCGTAAGTGCGTATAAGTTGGTGGTGTGTTGTGCAAAAGTTTGTATGGAGATTTATGAGAGAGCAAGGGTGTTGGCAAACGATTGATGAGATAACAAGCAGTTTGGATACTTTCCCCCCAAAATTGTAAAGGTAAGTTTGCCTGAAACCTAAGAGCACGACCAACATTTAAAAGGTGCCTATGTTTACGTTCAACCACCCCGTTTTGTTGTGGTGTGTAAGGACAAGAATGTTGGAAGAAGGTGCCACATGAGTCTAGGTAAGAACGCATGGAAAGAAATTCACTACCATTATCCGTACGAAGAGCTTTAATGTCACTTTGAAATTGTGTTTTGACCCAAGAGAAAAAGGATTTCAAAATTGTTTGTGTGTCAGATTTGAAATTCATAAGATGTACCCAAGTAAATCGAGTGAAATCATCCACAATAGTGAGAAAATATCGTGCCCCAAAGTGTGTTGGGTTCCTGTGAGGTCCCCAAATATCACAATGAATTAAGTCAAATGGTGCGGAAGTTTTAATTTCACTACGATGAAAGGGTAAACGAGTTTGCTTTGCTAAAGGGCAAACTTCACAAATGTGTTTGGAATCAAACATTATTTCAACATTATTCTTGGCTAACAAAAGTGAAGGTGCGGATGATGGGTGCCCAAGGCGCCGATGCCATAGGCTGGTGGTATGATGGATGTGGTTGGCGAGGTGAGGGTTTTGTCTTGGTGTAAGATAATAGAGCCCATCAAAATGTTTGCCCAGGCCAATCACCCTCCTCGTATCCATGTCCTGCACAACACAAAAATCCGGATAGAATGTCACTATACAGCACAAAGCTCTTGTCAATTTACTAACATACAACAAATTGACACGAAACTTTGGTACATAAAGAACTTTATCAAGAGATAGATCATGTGACAATTTCATAGAGCCAATATTTTTTATTTCTGCTTGCCCCCCATCTGGTAAACCAACGGAGTCATACTGAGCATCAATGATGTTGTGTGTTGGTGGTGAATGTGATATATGGTCGGTTGCTCCACTATCAACAATCCAATATAGAATCGAGTGTGGATCTGTTTGTGCGATATTGCATTTAGGCGAGAAGATACCTGTTGCGTTTGCAAGTGGTTGTCCATTACCATTACGGAGCATGGCAATGATCTGATTATACTCCTCGGTAGTGAACATAGGACAGTCAGAAGCATTAGACTTGGTGGTTGCAGCAGCGTTGATAGCCTCGACATTGTTGACTGTGGATCTCTTATTCTTGGGCTTTACGTTCTTGCCATGCCATTTGTGTCCTTCTGGAAACCCAATAATGTAGTAGCAATGGTCCACCAAGTGTCCATCTCCGTCGCAGAAGGTACATTTAAGTGACTTACGTGAATATGTGTTGGAGGACTGTTTGTTGAATGACGGCGGCGCTGGGGTTCGCTGCACTTGCATTGCGTGAGAGTTCATCCCTAGATCTCGGCGACTGGCCACATCCATCTGCCGTTCATGTTGGAGAATGAGGCCATGAACTCGGCGTGTGTCAGGGAGTGGATTCATCATTAGAATCGAGCCTCGTATAGTCGAGTAGGAGTCGTTCAATCCCATCAGAAACTGCATAACTCTTTCTTTTTCTTCCCGTTCAGCGAGTTCTTTCAAGCCTGCACAAGTGCAAGTGAGTGGGTCATGGCAGGACGCTAACTCGTCCCACAAGGCTTTCATCTTGGTGTAATAGGAAGATACTGAGAGCTGCCCTTGACGATTTTCAACAATTTCTTGTCGAATCTGGTAGATCCTTGAGTCACTGCTCTGTGAAAACCTGTCCTTGAGATCGTTCCAAACTGCAGCAGCAGATTCAGTGTACATGATGCTGTTGGCAATGTCTGAGTGAACTGAGTTCACAATCCACAGTGTTACCATATCGTTGCATCTTTTCCAAGCTGCATATTTTGCATCCTTGGATGATGGAGCTGTAATGGTTCCATCAATGAACCCAATCTTGTTCTTTGCGCTGAGACCCATGCTTATGGCACGGCTCCATTGCCCATAATTGTTCCCATCAAGTGGTTTGGAAGCTAGGATAAGTCCAGTATGGTCTGAGTGGTGTATGGTGTATGGGTCTGAGAATTCCATGGTATTCTCATCTGGTTTCATGTTTTTGGTTGGTTCTGTCATGGTGTTTGTGAGAGATCTGTGGTGGTTATGGGAGGACTACGGTGGTTATGGTGGCGGAAGCGTGATAGAGTCACCAAGATCGGTGCTCTGATACCAACTTGAATTGTGAATTCGTATATTGCATTAATTGATAATATTGGTACACAAGGTAAGATTTTATACAGAACCTATGTGCTATTCTAAGTAAGCAGATCCTAGAATAAAGCTAATTATATTTACATCCTATAATCACTCTATCCCAAGAGTTGACAATATCGGAAGCTCCAATCACTCTCAATCAGATTGTGTAATTGATTTTCCTTTAACAGTAAGGAGCTGTCAATTGATGCTTGTGTACAGTTGCGGTTCATTCCTCTCGAGAAGGCAATTTCCTTGCGACAGCTTCTTCCTCTATTGGGCTTGTTGTGAGCATGGGCTGCAGGGTGTGGGGTAGGCCTCCCCAACTGGGTTTGGGTCATATATAACAGTTGAGGCACATGACTATTGGTCGCTAAGATGAGCGAATAAGGGAAATGCGACACTGAATTATATATTATAACATACTATTAATTAGTACATAAATAAACATGCAAGCAATTTCCAGTTTGTAGTTAAAATTCATGCTTGGCACTCTCAGTCTCAACAAGAGTATGCTTGAAAAGGGTCTGCCGAGCGGCTTCAAGTTTGTGGAGGGCATCCCTCAAGCTAATGCGTCCCTCAGGCGAAGCAGAGGTGCAAGATAGCCCAACCTCTATAATTGAAGTCAGGCAATTACGTTCTAATTCATTGGGCGGATGCTGCATGAGGTGTAGCAGCTCAGAGTCTAGTACTTGGGCAATGTTTTGAGGGAAGGCTGAGTGCACCCATCTGATAATGTTTTCGTCTCCTGTGAAACTTTCATGGGTTGGGCTCTTCCCAGTAAACAGCTCCAACAACACTACTCCGAAACTGTATGCATCTCCGGCCGTCGATGGCTTTGGTCCAAAACCATACTCTGCATCATAGTTCATTCTTAATAAACCAAACAAACTAGAAGAAAAAGAAAAAAAAACAATCATAAAACATAGCTAACTAGACATATAAGGTAAACCAAATACTTCAAATGAGAACTTAATACTGACCTGGTGGCATATATCCTATGGAACCCTTTAGCACATCTGTGGAGCTGAGAACGTTATTGCTTGTTCTTTCTATCAGCAACTTGGCCAGCCCAAAATCTCCAATCTTTGCAATCATATCTCTGTCCAAAAGAATGTTGCTGGGCTTTAAATCACAGTGCGCCACTGGAACTTCACAATCATGATGCAGATAATCCAATCCACAAGCAACATCAATGGCCACATTCAGTCTCTCCACAATGTTCAATCCATCTCCGTTAGCATTCTTTCTCTTACCCTGAATCCAATCTTCCAAGCTCCCATTACTCAGATACTCATACACCAAAGCCAAAAAATCCATGTTCTTGAAGTCCAAGATGGAGCATGATGTGATCAGTTTGACAAGATTGCGATGCCTCACGCTCCTCAAGGCCTCACACTCTGCCAAAAAACTCTTCCACGATCCTGTCCTTTTCATATCAAGCACCTTCACTGCTACTTCAATTCCATCTCTTAGGCACCCTCTGTATACAGACCCAAAGCTCCCGCTTCCAATCAAATTTTCCGTGCTAAAATTCCCAGTTGCGACACGTAGCTCTTCATATGTGACCATTTGATGCTGCCCTTTTATTAACAAATCAGAATTAGTTTCCGTAACTCTTGCTTTGCTTTTGCTGACATAGAGCAAACAACCAACTATGACACATACTGCCAATGTTGCCAAAACAGTCGAAATAAGAACTGGGATCAGTACTTTTCTCCTATGACCGCCAGGATTCACACATGACGAATGCAGGCAAAGCTTTGGGTTGCCTTCAAGATGGACACTAGAGCTATTTTTAACAAAGATTCCACCTTTAGGAATTACTCCTTCCAAGTGATTAAAGGAGAGGTTCAAGTAGCTCAGGACCTGTAGGTCTTCAAGTTTGTCAGGAATGGACCCAGAAAGCTGGTTTGAGGAGAGGTCTAGAATCTCAAGACCTCTCATATCTCCAAGAACATTAGGAAGAGGACCAGAGAGTTTATTTCTAGCCATCAACAATCCTTCCAAGCTTGTACACTTTCCAATTGTGTTGGGGATCAATCCAGACAAGCGGTTGTCTGAGAGGTCTATAGTGACCACACTTCCTAGGAGCCCAATTTCTTCAGGCAAAGGACCACTCAGAAAGTTGTTAGACAAATTCAGAATGGTGCTCAAACTAGGGAGGTTTTGAAATATTTCTGTAGAAATGCTTCCATTGAGCAAATTGTTGGATAAGTCCATGGAAAGCAACTTCTGAAAGTTTGCAAAGGAAGGGGGTATATGGCCAACAAAGGAATTTCTGGATAAATCAATGTTGTTCAGCTTTCTGAGATTACCTAAGGAGTTTGTAATATGACCAGACATTTTGTTTGCAGCTAAACTAAGCACTTGCAATTCTTCCAGCTGGCCTATTTCAGGTGGGATTTCGCCAGAGATCAAATTGTAGCTTACATTCAGCAAAGTCAAGCTACTGAGTTGACCAATTGAGGAGGGTATGTGACCGAAAATGCGGTTCCCTCCCATGTACAATTTTTCGATAACCTTGGAGAGGTTTCCAATGGACTCTGGAATTACACCCTCTAAATGATTACCATCAATGGCAAGGAATTGGAGACGGGTGCTGTTTGTTAAGGAAGTGATGAAACTGAGACCATCACCACCGTAGCTAACAATCCGATTGAAACCAATGTTGTACATTTCAATGAATGGCAAATTCCCTAGGCCTGGTGGAACCGTTCCTTCAAGAAAGTTGTTGGACATTCGAATTGATCGAATGCCGGAGATATTGTGCAAAGACACTGGAATATTTCCGGTGAATAGATTAAAACAATTTCTGAAGTATAGAAGATTTGGAAGTGTGTGACCAATATTGCTTGGAATCTCACCCCACAGTTGGTTTGAAGCTACAGTGAAGAGAAGTAGAGAAGAGATGTTGTATATGGACAGGGCAACAGTCCCAGTGAGTTGGTTACCTGCAAGATCAAGTTCCTTGAGTTTGTAAAGGAAACCCAATTCACTGGGTATTGTACCACTGAGACTATTTGTGCCTAAGTTCAAATGTGTGAGGGTGGAAGAGAGGTTGCTTATGGATGGTGGGATTGGACCATGGAGTTTGTTTCGTGCCAAATTCAAGACTTGAAGATTTTTCAAGCTGTTGAGATTTTCAGGAAGTGTTCCTGTGATGTTATTTGAGGCCAGGTCAAGTGTTTGGAGGGCAGTCAATTGGGTCAGGTTTGATGGCAGGGGACCTTGTATGGTGTTGGAGCTCAAGTTTAGAGATGTCAAGCGGAAAAGGTGGAGAATTTGAGAGGGAATGTTTCCTGTTAATTTGTTATTTTGAAGTTGAAGGGAACGGAGGAAGGAGAGGTTACCAATATGGGGGCTTATGGAGCCTGTAAGTCCCAAGCCGGAAAGATGAAGAGCAACAACTCTGTTGCCAAGTTTGTTGCAGACAACTCCAGTCCAGTTGGTGCATGGAGATGAGTTTTGGTCCCAATAAGATGGAGGGAGACTGACCCCTGACTTGAATGAGATCAAAGCCTCCTTGTCCGTGGCAATGCTTGGCGTTGGTCTGGCTGTCTCAACGCTCACAAATATGCATAGAAGAAGAGAGAATATAATGGCAAATGTTTGAGGCAATAGATGGAATTGGGAAACCATATCTCTTAGGTTTCTTTTTTCTTTTTCTGTTTTTGAACTCTGATGGAATAAGACAAATTTATAAGCCCGAATCCTTGGTCGGTACTGTATATATGCTACGTCATTTCTGGTTGTCCAACGTTGAACTTGAATTTTGGTACAACGCTCACAAATATCTCTTTTCTTGGTTTGTTTCTGTTTTACAAGTCTTGGAAATGGAATAGGTGATGTGATATTTATAAGCTTTTGTGTTCCACTAGCAGCTTTTGTTTAATTTATTTGGTAAACAAGAGAAAAAAGTCTCCACTGGGTTGTGTTGGCTTCATTTTCTCCATCGTATCGTATTATCTGTTGACCCATCTCCACTCCATCCCCTCCCCTTGAATTAGTTAGTTGCAGCCTAATGGGAAATGGGAAATGGTCAATGGTCATTTCTAGACTGAAACAAGTCTAAGGGAAAGATATTTGTCAATTCGTCTTTGTCAAGTCCACAAACTTGTTCGTCGCACATACAGACGTCCCCAAGACACAACCGTGTAGATAAACTTTTCACAAACCTACAAGTTGCAACAAAGCGCACTAATGTTGGGGGAAGACTTTTCAACTTAAAATATTATTTTCACTCATCTCAATAACTTCACGTAATTTCTCTCAAGTCAACATCAAAGAAGATGAGACTTGTAATCGGAGAGGAAAGATAGGTGCTACAAATAGTATCATTGAAAAAAAATTATAATTATTTCTTCTTTACTACAAGTCTACAACTACTAATTTAAATTCAAACCTTAATGAATGTATAGTTTATTTTTAAGTGCTAAACTTTTTCTTTTCCTTCCTGTTAGACACCCTTTTATTTACACCTAATCCCCACGCATTCCCATTACTTTAACTTTCCAAATACAAAAAAAAAAGGAAAAATGATCATTCTTAATTTGTTTAAAGGAATCTCTGAAAACGCACTGTTTAAAATTATTTATGAGGGGGTTATTTTTATAACCTCAAAAAAGGGGATGACTTGCTCGCAGTCTTCTCCTGAGAGAGAGAGAGAGAGAGAGAGAGAGCAGAGACCCATTTTCTTGCTCAACGTAGTGAGAGTGATCTGAAATCTCACATGCATTGTTTGTAAACCCTAATACTCGGAGAGTTCAACCCAACATTTTCACAGCAAGGAAGAAAGCTTTTCGGATACAGCTGACATAAATATATTCAAATATTTAAATAGTATAGCCGCGCGGCTATACTTTTTAATTTAAATTGTACTCCTGGGCGGCTGTACCTTTAAATTATACCCTTTAAATATAATATTAAAAAAATATAGCTCGCAAGTCAAGAGAATCAATAGAAGGGAAAGCCGGATTGGACCATGGAGATTGTTTCGTGCCATATTCAACACTTGAAGATTTGTCAAGTGACTGAGATTTTTAGGAAGAGTTCTTGTGATGTTATTTGACAACAACCCATTATTCACGGTAAACCTGATCCCCCATTGACAAAACATTAATAAGCCCTAATTTAGACAATTCACAGAACTACTATACCCATAATCAAAATTAAACCCAAAAGTTCAGGCTTTATAGCCAATTTCACTATCCAAACTGTTAACTTATTATAATTTCTACATTCAACAACATGCAATTGTTGTTCAAGTTAATGCTTAACACTCTCCACGTGACTAACACTGGAAAGGGTCTGTCTAGCAGTTTCCAGTTTGTAAAGGGCTTCCCTCAGGCTAATGCGGGCATCAGGCAAGGCACAACTGCAAGAGAGGCCAACCTCCAGAATTGAGATCAAGCAATTACGTTCTAGTTCTGGGATGGTTCTTGGGTCTTCATTGGGCAGACAGTCTAGCATCCGAGAGTCTATCACTTTGGTCATGTTGTGAGGGATACTTGACTGCACCCATCTGATGAGGTTTTGGTCCCCTGTGAATCTTTCATGGGTTGGGCTTTTCCCAGTAAAGAGCTCCAACAGCAATACACCAAAACTGTATGCATCTCCTGCTGTCGATGGTTTTTGTCCAAACCCATACTCTACATTGTAGTTCAATCTCAAAGTCAGCATACTATATGACCAACCACTACATGGTGATATTAATTGCTACCGATTATCAATCTACAATACTTGATACATTAACAATACTTAATCGATGTTACGAATATTGATCAAACATCAATGCCACCATGCATAAAATTTCAATAATGTAGTATGTACTGTAAATTAGAACTTGACACAAAACACTATTTATTTTTTTTAACATGATAACTTAGTATGATGGAAGATCATGAAATATTAAACCTAACTAAATAACTTTTCAAGAGTGGAAATAATTCAGAATTGAATTATTTGAAGTAATGACCACCAAAGTTATATCAACTGCGGCCTCATTCAGTAACGTTTTAAGGGGTTGTTTTCATTTTCAGAGAATAAAATGAGGTAAAAACACGTTCGGTGACCCAAAAACATAAAACACTAAGAATGTTTTCATAAAATGAAAACAAGTTCATGTGTACTTGTAGAAAACAAAAAAAAAAGTTGTTTTCATTCTCATGGGAAACGTTTTCATAAAAATAACTCACATATTATTATTTCAAATTGTACACGTTTTTATTGTTTTTGTTTTCTGAAGATGTTTTCTAATTAATCTACCACACGCATTTTCATTTCCTGAAAATACAAATTTGTTTTCTTGTTTTCATTCTCTGAAAATATTCTAAAAAAACATTCTCCCAAAACGTTACCGGACGGCCCTAATCAAAAGAGGGCAGTTTGATTAGTACTAACCTGGGGGTATGTATCCAATAGAACCCTTTGGGAAATTTGTGGAGCTAAGGGAATGTTGAGTGCTCATTGTTCTCCCCATCAGCAACTTAGCTAGTCCAAAATCTCCAATCTTTGCGGTCATATCTGTGTCCAAGAGAATGTTGCTGGGCTTTAAATCACAGTGCACCACTGGAACTTCACAATCATGATGCAAATAGTCCAATCCACAAGCAACATCAATGGCCACATTCAGTCTCTCCACAATGTTCAATCCATCTCCATCTGCATTTTTTCTCTTGCCGTTTATCCAGTCTTCCAAGCTCCCATTACTCAGATACTCATAAACCAAAGCCAGAAACTCCATGTTCTTGAAGTCCAAGCTGGAGCATGATGTGATCAGCTTAACAAGATTTCTGTGCCTCACACTCCTCAGCGCCTCGCACTCCGCCAAAAAGCTCTTCCAGGAGCCTTTAATTTGTACATCAAGCACTTTCACTGCGACTTCAATTCCTTCTCTTAAATACCCTTTACACACAAACCCAAAGCCCCCACTTCCAATCAAGTTTTCCTGGTTGAAATTACCAGTTGCCATACGTAGCTCTTCATATGTGACCATTTGATGCTTCCCATTTAATAAGTCAGAAGATCTAGTTTCTCTACTTGTTGCTTCGTAGCCGGAGCCTTTGTGTTTCCCAAAATAAAGCAAACAACCAACCACAGTACATACTGCTAGTGTAACCAAAGCAGCAGCAATGAGTACTAGGACCAGTACTTTTCTCCTCTGATTGCCACTCTTCCCACATGGTCCGTGCCGGCAAAGTTTTGGGTTGCCTTCTAGATGGACATTAGAGGTATTTTTAACAAATACTCCACCATTAGGAATTACTCCTTCCAAGTGATTAAAGGAGAGGTTCAAGTAGCTAAGGGCATGTAGCTCTTTAAGTTCATCAGGAATGGACCCAGAGAGCTGGTTTGAGGAGAGGTCTAGAATCTCAAGACCTCTCATTTCTGCCAGGGCATTTGGAAGAGAACCAGAGAGTGTATTTCTGGCCATGGACAACTCCTCCAAGATTGTACACTTTGCAAATGAGCTGGGAATGGATCCAGATATGGCATTGTCAGAGAGGTCTACAGTGACAACATTTTGTAGTAACCCAATTTCAGGCAAAGGTCCACTTAGAAAGTTGTTTGACAAATTCAGAATGGTGCTCAAACTAGAGAGGTTTAGAATTTCTCTTGGAATGGTTCCGTTGAGCAAATTGTTTGATAAGTCCATGGAAAGCAATCTCTCAAAGCTTGCAAACGTAGGGGGTACATGGCCAACAAAGTAATTTCCAGATAAATCAACGTGGTTCAACTTTCTGAGATTACCTAGGGAGTTTGGTATTGGGCCGGACATTTTGTTTCTTGCTAAACCAAGCATTTGCAGCTCTTTCAGCTGGTCTATTTCTGATGGAATTTCACCAGAAATTGAATTGTAGCTTACATTTAGTAAAGCTAAACCACTGAGTTGACCAATTGATAATGGTATGTTACCATAAATTCGGTTGCCTCCCATGTATAACTGTGAGAGAACCTTGGAGAGATTGCCAATGGACTCTGGAATTACACCCTGCAGACGATTTTCGTCAATGGAAAGATACTTTAGACGGGTGCTATTTGTCAAAGAAGTAATGAAACTGAGACCATCATCACCATAGCTTACAATCCGATTGAAACCAATGTTGTACGTTTCAAGGAATGGCAAATTACTCAGGCCTGGTGGAACCGTTCCTTCAAGAAAGTTGTTGGACATTCGAATTGATCGAATGCCGGAGACATTGTGCAAAGACACTGGAATATTTCCGGTCAATAGATTAAAACAACTTCTGAAGTATAGAAGATTTGGAAGTGTGTGACCAATATTGCTTGGAATCTCACCCCACAGTTGGTTTGAAGCTACAGTAAACAAAACTAGAGAGGAGATGTTGTATATGGAAAGGGCGACAGTCCCAGTGAGTTGGTTAACAGAGAGATCAAGTTCCTTGAGTTTATAAAGGAAACCCAATTCCCTCGGTATTGTACCACTGAGACTATTTGTGCCTAAATTTAAATGTGTGAGGGTGGCAGAGAGGTTGCTTATGGATGATGGGATTGGACCATGGAGATTGTTTCGCTCTAAATTCAAGACTTGAAGTTTTGTCAACTTACCAACATGGTGGTTTATGGTCCCTGCAAGTTCCAAGCCTGAAAGATTAAGAGAAACAACTCTCTGAGTCTGCCCAATTTGGTTGCATGCAACTCCAGTCCAGTTGGAGCAGGGGGATGAGTTTTGGTCCCAGAAAGATGGGGGGAGATTGACCTCTGACTTGAATAAGATCAAGGCCTCCTTGTCTGTGGAAATATTGCTTGCAATGGCTGAGTCTATAGTCGGAAAAATATTTACAATAACACATGATATTATGGCAAACGTATGAGGCAATAGATGGAAGTGGGAATTCATAGCTATCTCTTAGGATTTCTTGTTGAACTTCAATTCTGCAGGTACATATATTACATGCTCCTCGTCAAATTTGGAGTGCTGCGGACCATTATTGGACTTAAATTTTGCTTTCAGTGATTTGGTCAGATCAGGTGTCTAGTGGGATTCTTTCAATTTCCTGATTTGTTGACTATTCTGACCCGGATTTCACTTCTAATCACCCATCAATGACATATCATCTTATGAATATATTTGTTCATAATGTGCTAGGCTTCCACATGATTTGATGCTTGCCATAGATCTCAAAGTTGATCAACAAGTATTAGGGGTACCAAAAACGAGTATAGCATATATTGGTGTACAAAAGGCAGAGGAGCATGTACTCGCAACCTCTTATTTGATCGGCGAGCATACTTAGTTTGACACTAATTTGATATGTTATTTTCTTGTTCAACAGTCATGTCATATTCGTGTTCATGTCAAACAAAACATAATCCGAACTTGTTAATTTCATGTCAATTTCAAGTTGTGTACAAACATTATCACATGATGGTTGAAGTGTATGTCACACATGGACCATGACCTCGTGGACACGCTGGGACACGCTGAAGAAGAAATTTAGAAGATAGTCCTGAAAAACGACCATGAAACTTTAAAAAAACTACAAATGAAGAGGTCATATGTTCAAAGTTTTTGTTTTTTTAAGGCATCTAACCAGAGTTTTGTCACTGTCATATCATTTGATCAGATTCAGAGAGATCGTACTAAATAAATTAAGCTCGATAAACATTTTATTCTTGAGGATAATTTATATTGATTGAGCTATTAGCAAATTCAGTTTTTTATTATTATTAATTAATTATTATAAATATGTTTATTCATAGAAGAGAAAATGAATAAAAAAGAAAATAAGATAGTTCAAGACTTTCTTTGATTTGAACTCGCCCAATCAAAAATCCTTTAATTCTTAAATCAAAAGAGAATATAATTGAAAATTGGTGTGGTTTCCATTCAAAAGCTTATCCATAATCATATCATTACTTCAGTTGAGCAGGGGAGCGGTCAATTGATGCTATACAGTTCGTTCCTCTCTAGAAGGGCAATGACATTACCGACAGCTTCTGCCTCTATTGGGCTTCTGTGAGCATGGGCTGCAGTGCAGGATGTGGGATAGGTCCTCCGACTCTTTTAGGCCCAAAACGAGAATATAGTTCTAGAGATTCAAAATTAAATAAGAGAAATGCTAGCAACCTTCTCTCTAACCTTTTCTTTTGGACTTTCTCCATTCTTCTCATGACAAGTGTCATTTTCCTTACACTTAAAACAATGCCATTAATGCATCACACAAGTTAGTTTTTGTTTTCCAAATTTACCATTTTAAAATGTATTGGCTTTTATATTTCCTTCAATTTATTCAAATTTTGTTACAACTTCTTTAGCACATTATTAAAAATTAAATAAGGAAAACGTCATTTTTAAGAATTTAAAAAAAAATATTTATTACATGACATTGTTATCATATTTATTTTGTTTTTAACAAAACACATGTTCTCTTTGGAAAAAAAAAAAAAAAAATTTTAAAAACTTCAGTTTTTATTTTCTTATTTAATTTTTTAACAAGGTGATAAGAAAGTTGTAAAAAAATTAGCTTGTTATTAAAATAAATTAATACATTTAATAAGGGTAAACTTGGAAAACAAAAATTAGTTTGTGTGATGCATTAATGACATTGTTTTAAGTGTAAGGAAAGTAACACTTGTCATGAGAAGAAGAGAGAAGGTCCAAAGGAGAAGGTTAGAGAGAAGGTTGCTAGCACTCCCCATGAAATAAAACTCATCTGCATTCTCATCTCTGTTATTGCCTTTATTGTTTGAAAAAGAAAAAGGGAAAAAGGTGCAGGAGTTTTATTGAAATTTGAATGCCTAGCCTCAATTGAATAGCCAGCTCCTGTATATCAAAGAGTAATGCTATATTATCACATTTTTATCTCATATTTTTATACTGCATGATGTGACATGTTCATATCATATGCTATACGTAAACTCCTTAACGGCAAAGATAAGAATTTTATTTGCAACACCGGCAGACTTTTAAACGTGTTTTTATTGGTCTAAGGCCTCGTTTGGGATTACTGCCGCTTAAAAAAAAAAACTGCTTCTACTGTACTTTAAAAAGAATCAGCTGTAAAGTTAAGCAGTTAAACGTTTGGTAAACTGTAATTTTAAAAGTGCCATGAGTATGAAAAATAGTGTCAGAGCGTTTGATAAATTTTACTGTAAAAGTGCTGTAACTATTTATAATGACTAAAATAGACATGATGCTGAATGTCCTTATATAAATATGATGTATTGGGAGATGAACATGTTATAGCAAATAATGTTTTTACTAAAAACATGCATAGTAATTACCTATAGGAAAACTTGGGCAAAACTACATACATCGAAAGCAATACACCAAGTCGTACAAGATGACAAGGATTCAACCATTGCTAGACTATTTTACGAGAGAATTTCCCATAAAGGGAATTAAAAGTTTGCAGCAAAACTAGTTTATCATAGAGGGAATTAAAAGAAAAATGGAGCTTGTCGTAGGGTGATGATGTTTATTATCAAGTTAACTGCATGCCAAAAAGGATCACAACCACAATGAGGAGATATGCATTGTGCACTCCACCTAGAATAAAACCACCAGGTATGAGCCCCATCACGATAAACTCTCAAGAAAATAAAAATAGCAGATCAGATGGGTCTTCAATGGTGGCTAATAAAAATACCAGTTATGGGTCTTCAATGGTGTCCACACGAAAACTTCCTGGCATGGACACCTTTATGCTTAAAGAAAACATGGACAACCAGTAGAAAAAATCTGGACATATATAAAACCATGGACGTATATAAAACCAGTAGAAACCATGGACAACCTTGTATATAAAACCAGTAGAAGCCAGTAGAAACAAAAAACAAAAAAACAAGAGCAGCACGTATATAAAAAGTATGAGAGATTGAAGAGATTGAAGAGATTGAAGAATCTAACCTTGTCAAAGAGATTGAGAGAGATTGAGCGAATGGTTGTCTCCAAACTTGGGAGGCTACGTGAAGAAACTTGGGAGGCTACGTGAAGATGAACTTTGGTGTCTGCAGATTTGAGAGAAATAAGTGAGGATAGATTTCTAACCTAATAAGGGTATTTGTGGAATTGAGAAAATTTCATTAAAGGGAACGCGCTGCTTCAATTAAAAGCAGCTTTAAAAAGCAACCCCGATGTTGCTTTTAAAAGTTGCCGTCAAAAGACCATTGCTTTTAAAATAAGCATGATATTTTATTTTTACCAAACATCTTAAATTGCTTAACTTTAAAGTTAAGCAGGTTTTTGGTGAAAAAAAGCAATCCCAAACGGGGCCTAACGCCTTAGGGAGGCATGCATTATATAAACCTTCTATTAGAGAAACAACATTCGAACAATTTTCTCACTCCTCTACATTGTGGTACTCCTCCTTCACATTGTTCTTTCAATTTTTAGTTTATTTCTCAAGGGAAAATTCAAGTTGTTCATTTGAACCAAATGTTGTGAGTGTTTACTAAGATATTGTCTCGGATGGGTGAAATCTCCTTTTAAGAATAGTGATCACACGCCTCAACCATAAACAATTATTCTAATGAAGCTTCCATGAAGACCAACTTCTACATTGGAAAAGATAAGATATTGTATGAAAGTATGATTTATTCTTTTTTTTGTTTTTTTGTTTTTATAATTGAATGATTTTTTATTGGGTGAGTTCAAATCAAATAAATTTTTTTAGTCTATCTTATTTTCTTTTTATTCATTTTTCTCTTCTATGAATAATAACATATTTATAATAATTAAATAATAAAAAACTGATTTTATTAATAATCCAATAAAAGTAAATAAAATACAATTATTATGATGAACAAATTGTTTGTTGTACTTAATATATTTAGCTCGATATGTATATCTATGACTTTGATAAGATGATTTGATAGTGACAAAAATTCTAATAAGAACACCTGATAGTGACAAAAACTTTAATAAAATGACCTGACAATAACAAAACTCAGTTGTTTATGTTGCTCATTATCTTCCTCTTTTGTTTTCTTCTCCTCACTTTTATTTTGGTTCATCCATATAAATTATATCTTGAGGTATAAATATGAGTGAGAGCGAAAGATTCATCCTATTTCTCCATCATATTAATTACCTTCCCATATAGGTAGCTAGTTAGGTTTCCCAAAATAGCAAAATAGAAAATGAAATATGCAAAGTCTATGAAAATAAAATTTTAAAAAAGCTACTTTAGGAATAAATTAAAAGAATAGGGAGAGTAAAGCTTCAAATCAAGAGGATTGAAAATACGACTTAGAGAGTTGTTTCTCTTTATCTTTCAAGCTTTACAAGGTCCACTTGAATTTGGCATGAATAATATGAGGGTTTATGTCAGACTGCCCATATTCAGATGAAGAGAAACAACTATTTGAGTCGTATAGTGTCAATCATAAGAGTCACATATGTACATATCAAGCTAAATATATTGAGCATAACAAACATTTTGTTTATCAGAATAATTGCATCTTATTTATTTCGATTGAGTTATTAATAAATTGATTTTTTTATATTTAATTATTATAAATATGTTATTATTCATAGAAGATAAAAATGAGTAGAAAGAAAATAAGATAGACAAAAAAAAAAAATCTTTGATTTGAACTCACTCAATAAAAAATCCTTCAATTCTCAAATAAAAAAATAGAATAAATCATACTATCATACAAATCTTTTTCAATTTAGAAGTCGGTCTAAGTTATTATATATGGATGATTTGAAAAACTATTGTATAGAGGATTTCTCATTATTGATTAATTTGATTTTATGTTTATCAGAAGGCTGAAACTGTCATTGTCAACCACTGTTATAAAACAAGATTGTCAAGATATAGCATATATGAGTTTAGTTAAGTTGGCTTAAGCGGATGTGCTCTTCACCTACATCCGAGTTCGAATCTCCCTTCCCATAATGTATATTAAATTAAAATAGATTATGTTTAGATATCGAAAGATTGTCAAGATATAATGTTGAATAATAAAGTTTAATTCGAAAGAAATTAACATGGCAAAAAAAAAAAAAAATCGTATAAAAGAAATTGTATGGATAAATCGAAAGAGAAAACAAGGCTGGTGAGCTAATGCATGATATATGATTTATCAAGCATTACCAGAAGGTACAAGGGGATTGAGGGAGGGTCCCACTCCCACGTATCACATAGAGTGAGCTTGCGGTGTTCGATTTCTGCGTCAACAACGAGGAGGATTTTCTACCACATATATATATGCGAAGTCGCAAATTAAGCCCTTCTTATTTTCTTTCTGAATTGTAAAGGGTTTGGGGAAGTTTTGATCAGAGTTGCCATATCAATTACAATGAAGCTTTTGTTTTCCTTGATGCATTCCCTTGTGTTGATTCTCTGGCGGCTGCTGGTTTTATCATGGTTTCTGAATTTCTAAAATATGGAATTTGTTTTTGCTTTTATTTTTGTCTCTAAGGCTGCTGATGTCGGTACATAATTCACTGATTGTCAGCATGGTAAGGCATGAAGGAAAAAGTGAAGTAACATATAGTGTTTACATACATACTGTCATGTTTGATGTTGATCATAATGCAGATGATTGGGTGTGAAGATGGTTGGCGGATTGAACTGATCAGACGACATACATATTTCCTGGAGTGCTCCTCCTCTCGGATGCGAAGGAGGAAACAGTTCATTACCTGGAAATAAATATACATATATCTAATTAATCAACCGTGGTTTACTCTTACTTTAATAATAAAAGAATGATACTCCTCAAGGACTTGCTGCTTTGCCATAAATTGTCCAGTAGTTATAAGTTCAGCAGGTATTGATATATATATTATTATCATGACAATAGAATATGTATATACATACCTTGCGCACATGCAAACGTTTTAGAGTTTCCTCAAGGATCTGCTCTCGGTACTCAGCCTCATGCAATGTCGTGACTTCAGAGAGATCGCCTTCAAAGATCCTGCAATGGACACTTAGCTTATAAGATGAATGCATATGCTTCCTAATTGTAAACTAATTATTTAAAAACATATATAGGAGAGTTTAGGGTTTCAAGGTGCAAACCTCAGTTGATTTTCCACTTCTTTTACTTGTGACTTGCAGCATAGGATTTCTTGTTGAATCTCCTGTAATTGATATCAAATAAATCAATTTTATGGTAATTAAAGAATGTATTAAGCTGCCAATCAATCAACTGCTTGCTTGCATGTGCTTTGACAGCGTAATTCTATTTCATAAGGTACCTCGAGTTGATTAGAATCAGTACTGATTCGGCTGCATCCATCAGAATGACATGGGAAATTGTAAATACAAACGTAAATGTTTATATATCCTACTTTCCATTATGCTGCCACGAATCTGATCTTCAAATATTAATAACCCTCCAAATGAGAACATCTCACATTAATAAAAGAACAGGGCCATGACCTGGTTGCTTGATATGTTTGATCAGCTTCCCTCCTCAACTTAACAAGAACGCGTTGGAGAAACTGAGCATTTAAACACACTCAAATGAATAATATTTTTTTTGGGGGTAAAAAACACTCAAATGAGTAAATAAAACAAGTAAAGATTGATATTAGAAAACCATAGAAGTTCATAAGATAACATGGGGTACTGCCACTGCTCTTCGGAATGATATATGTACTTAGCACTAGCTGCTTACCTCTTGATTATGGAGACTTTATAATTTTAAAGAAAGTTGATAGAAACCAAGAACAAGAAGCATCGAACAAGAGGAGGAAAAGAAAAGCCATTAGCACAAGCACTATAATGAAGATGACAAGTTCATACACAATCAGATCATCTCCTTACCGTCCCCGTTCATGCTCAGGAAGATTAACATAGAGTGCCAGAATCTCTTCAATGCTTCACAAAACAACAAAAGAAACAGGAAAAATAATCATTGTTTAATTTATTATTAGTAAACCAGTAAAATAAAATAATACTTGTCCAGCTTTACCAATATTGAGCAGCTTATACAAGATTAATCATGTATATAGAATTAGCCAGATGATTACCTTTTATTGCCAGAAAAGAGACTGGGTCTCCCAGATGGAGAAAACATGATGAGAGCTACATCAACATCACAGAGAACAGAGAGTTCATAGGCTTTCTTGATAAGTCCGCTTCTTCTTTTTGAGAAAGTGACTTGTATATTAGTCGTATTCTCAATCCTCTTGATCTGAAGCTTCACTCTCCCCATTCCTTTAATTTATTCCTAAACTAGCTTTTACAATTTCTTTTAGCTCTTGCACCTTTCCTTTTCTATTTTGCTATTTTGGGAAACTAGGTACGTAATAGGTATTCCTGTATTACTTGTTGCAGGTAAGGGATGAGCTTGAACAACTGTTGGATGATGACAATGATATGGCTGTGGGGGTGTTTAAGATTATTAAGCACCTGTCATGTCAACCGAAGTGTCAAAGAGATGTCCAAATTCAATTGCTGCTGCTTATATGGTTGAGAATCTCATGGCACAAAGGTTCTTGATGATATTATCATCAACAAATCCGATGGCTTAATTGAGTTTTGTTGTTGGTCCTTCGAATAAGCCAGCCTTGCTCCTCACTTGAAACTTCCTAGCACACCGACTCTTCTCTATCTAATCCATATAGCACCCAAAGCAGTTATAAAGATTCTGAAGGAGAAATTAAGAGGAAGAAGAAATGTAGAAGATATCCCTAAAAGACTGCTCTAAAAGCCACCATGGAATTGAAAAACACCAATTGAAGAGGTCATCTAACTTGAGTTTTTGTCACTGTTAAGTGTCAGAGTTTTGTCACTATCATGGACCAGAGTTTTATGTTTGTCAGGTATCTGATTGAGGATAGAGTTTTTTTGTATATTATGTTTTTACAAATATATTATTATCCATAAAGAGAAAAATGAATATTAAAAAAAAATGCCAAAAAACTTTCTCTGATTCTCAAATCAAAAGATAATAGAATTGAAGATGAAGTACATCCATATAATTACTATGTGAGCATAGGTTGCAGAATGTGGGATAGGCCCCCCGACTCTTTTTGGGCCATATAGCAGTTGAGGAACAAGGTCGGTAACTTTTGTCAGCTCCAAATTAAACATTTTACCAATTTTTCTTCACGGACCGACAAAATGAGTAAATTTTACTGTATCGAAAGAGGTAAAAGAAATCATTAAAAAGGATAAAAATTTCCTCGTTATCTGCATTCAACATGTTCAAGCATGAAGGAAGAGAAGTAAAATACTATCGTCTGAGCAAATATACACATATAATGTCATATTTGTTGTTGATCATCATGCAGATGATTTGGTGGTGTACTCAAGAAAGTTGGTGGTTGATTGATGAACTGATCAGACGACAAATATATTTCTTCAAGTACTCGTCCTGTGGGACGTGAAGCAGAAACCAGTTCATTACCTGGAAAGAAATTTAAATTTCTAATCATCAATCTACCAACCATGGTTACTCTCTTACTTTAATAATAAAGATAAATGAATATTTAAAATTTATTAATATAACTCTAACGACTAATTTGCATGTAGAGCTGAGAGAATTAAATTTCTATTTCAAGGATCATTAATTAATTTCATGCAAAAGAAGTACTTGTCTGGTAGAACTCATTCCACGGGGACAAGTTGACATCAATAACTTGTCCCAACTCTGGACGTTGCAAAGTAGTGTTGTTATTCTCATCTTCTAAACCACTGCCTCTGCCTGGGTTCATCTGATCTTCAAGATTTATGCCATGAAGGAGTGTTGATGAATCGGCCGCTGCTATGACTTCAAGTCTACTTTGCGCCTCACCTCTGAATTCCAACAACAACAACAACAAAAATTATATAATTTGATTAAAAAGAAGAAATTGATTAATTTCCATAGCTAATATATAAGATATATATAAACACCTTAGGGGAAGAAGGCCATTTGCATTCAAGAAGTTGAGGATCTGAACTACTTGTGGGTCTCTTTGTGGAAGCCAGTCAACCAGAATATTGTGTGGACTTGCTGTCACAAATTCATCAACATTTGTTGTAGCTGGAGGTGCATGTACCTACATACACAAATTCATATTTGATATTTTGTCCTTGACATTCTTAATGCATTAATTCTTCGTTCTTAATAATAATGATGCCAAATAACACACACCTGTAGTACTGTAGGAGAAGAATCATACTCTTCCAGGATTTGCTGCTTTGCCATAATTAAATTGTCCATACTCCATTAGTTATAAGTTCAGCTAGGCTTGATATTATAACGACAATATACATACCTTGCGCACATGCATACGTTTCAGAGTTTCCTCAAGGATCTGCTCTAGGTACTCAGCCTCATTCAATGTCGTGACTTCAGAAAGATCACCTTCAAATATCCTGCAATGGAAACTTAGCTTATAAGATGAATGCATATGCTTGCTAATTGTAAAATAATTATTTAAAAACATATATAGGAGAGTTTAGGGTTTCAAGGTGCAAACCTCAGTTGATTTTCCACTTCTTTTACTTGTGACTTGCAGCATAGGATTTCTTGTTGAATCTCCTGTAATTGATAGGAAATTAATCAATTTTCATGTACTTAAAGAATGTATGCCAATATCAACTGCTTGCTTGCATGTGCTTGACCTCGAGTTGATCAGAATCAGTACTGATTGGACTGCATCCATCAAAATGACATGGAAAATTGTCAATATATCGTTTATGTTTATATATATTCCTACTTTCTTTTATGTTTCCGCGAATCTTATCTTCAAATATAACTGAAATATTGACAATTTTAACTCTGCAAATTGTCTGATCAAAATGAGAACATCACATTATATAATAAAAGAACGGAGCCAAGACCTGGTTGCTTGATGGGTTTGATCAGCATCCCTCCTCAACTTAACAAGAACGCGCTGGAGAAACTGCAGATTTAAACACACTCAAATGATCAATAATTAAAAGAAGTAAAGATTGATGTTACATAAAAGTTCATAAGATAATATGGCTCTTTCGAAAGATATATATATATATATATATATATATATAGATTTATGTACTTAGTGCTAGCTGCTTACCTCTTGATTATGCAGACTTTATAGTGGTAAAGAAAGTTGATAGAAACCAAGAACAAGAAGCATCAAACAAGAGAAGGAAAAGAAAAACCATTAGCACAAACACCATATTGATGATGACAAGTTCAATACATAATCAGATGATGATCTCCTTACCGTCCTCCTCGTTCATGCCCAGGAAGATTAACATAGCGTGCCAGAATCTCTTCAATGCTTCACAAAATAACAAAAGAAACAAGAAAACTAATCATTTTTAATTTATTGATATTATTGAACTAGTAAATAGGTAATAGGATATAAAATAAAATAATTATTGTCATGCTTTACCAATATTGAGCAGCTTATATTGAGAAGCAGTCAGATGGTCACCTTTTATTGCCAGAGAAGAGACTGAGTCTCCCAGATGGAGAAAACATGATGAGAGCTACATCAACATCACACAGAACAGAAAGTTCATAAGCTTTCTTCATAAGTCCGTTTCTTCTTTTTGAGTAAGTAACTTGTCTATTAGTCGTATTCTCAATCATCTTGATTTGAAGCTTCACTCTTCCCATTCCTTTAATTTATTCCTAAGCTAGTTTTTACAATTTTTTGTAATTCTTCTCCCCTTTCCTTTTATGTTTTGCTATTTTGGGAAACCTAGCTAGCTACCTATATAGAAAGATAATCAACATGATGGGGAAAGAGGAGGAATCTTTGGCTCTCACACCCATATATAGTTCAAGATGGAAGGTACAAGAAGAAAACTAAGGGAGAAGGATAAGGAGATATGTAGATAATTGAGTTCGTCACTATTAGGCTATTTATGGAATTATCTGACATGTACACACAGATATAGCGGTGTAAGGTTAAACAACTAACGAGAACTCTTCAAGTATGACGGTGAAATCATGTGATAACCTAATTTTATGAGTCGGTCTAAATTATTACGTGTTTAGCGTTAATAATATCTAAACACTAAACCCATTAAACATGTAAACTTATTGTGTAGCGGATTTATCATTATTGATTATTTTGATTTTATATTATCAGAAGGCCGAACACATGAAATTAGATTGTCAACTAATGTTGAATACTAAAGTTTAAATTTTGAAGATAATCACAAAGAAGATTAAGAGGAAAAAAAAAATATATCAGATAAAAGAAATTTGTATTTTGTAACGAGCTATAGTTAATTTGTATATATCAAAGAGAAAACAAGGATGCAGAGCTAATACATGAGGCATGATTTATCGAAGGGGGACGAGGGGATTGTGGGAGGGTCCCACGTAGCACATAGAGAAAATGCGATGTGTCGTATTTTTCTTGCTTGCGCCGAACCTTTGATTCTGCGCTCACTCACACCCACGACGTCTATCTGCATGTTCCTCGACGACCATCCCGTTGCGTAATTGCAGAGACTCTGGTGAGAGTTTGTCTCTGGTTGGGCTTCAGGCTTCATAACTTGCCTTGAGATTTGAGGGTTTTTGCAGATCATCCCGTGCATGGAGGAGAAGCACTTGTCGATCATGCAAATTCTTGGCGTTTTCACTTTGGTTAAAATTAGTTTATTTTATTTTCAATTTTGTTAAATTATGTTCTTGCCATGCAACCATCTTGTGCCTAATCAACTCACCGTTTCCTAATTCAATGAACCTTTCATTTTCCTTCATGACTTCCCTTATGTTGATTCTCTTGCGGCTGCTGCTTTGATCAGGTTTCTGAATTTCTAAAATGTAGATGTCAAAATAGTCCCTGTGTTTTAATCACTTGGCCAATTTAGTCCCTGTATTTTTAATTTGGCCGATTTAGTCATTGTGTTTTACTACGTTAACTAATGTTGTCCATTCTGTTAAATTATTGTTAAAAAAGTTCATTAAAGTTTTAAAAATTAATAAAAAAACTGTAATTGTTTTAAATAAATAAAGAAATTACAAGTTCACTTTAATAATAAACAAAATAAAGGCTTGCAAGTCTCAAATTCTTCAATTGGTCACCACCGATTCAAGCCCTCAAATAAAAAACTTATCCTATTTGCATCAACGCTGCCAGTCTCTTCTACATGCCCATAATACAATCTATGAAGTGGATGAAAACATTAATTAGCAAGAGCAAAAGCGTCCTGACAACCATGAAAAAGAAGGATGAACATAAACAAATGGATTGTTAGCTCTTGCAATCATGCTTATCCTTTATCTTATTAAGCTTACCCACTAGCCTACTATTGCACTACCTTGTGCTTATTTTTGTTTTTATTGAAAAAAAGATTAACAAAATAAGAAAATTTTAAATAAATAAATAAAAATTTGGACACCCAACCTCTAAACCCTCTTCTTCTCTCCAGCAGCCGACACCAAACCACCATGAGCCATCCTACCCAACCACTTCCTCCCGGAATGTGGTGGCTGGCCTTTTATTTTTTAAATTGAAATTTTATGTTTTATTAAATAATTAATTTTTTAAATTAGTTTAAATAATATTTATGAATTTTTTAAACAGCAATTTAACGGAATGGACAATATTAACTAACAGAGTAAAACACAAGGACTAAATCGACCAAATTGAAAACACAGGTACTAAATTAGCCAAATAGGTAAAACACAGGGACCATTTTAACATTTAAGCCAAATTTTTTTATTTATGTTTATGGTACAAGGGATAGTACAGCCTAAAACAAAAGAAGCAGAAACATCTTTCTTAGAGCAACTCCACCCGTTTGCCCTTAGCCATGGCAAGGGTGGAGCTAGGGCGAGCACTATTCATTAGGGCTGGGCACGGTTCGGTTTGGACCGGTTTCGGGGAAAAAATGGAACCTGATCCGATAGTGCAGACCGGTTCGGTTTGGACCGGTTCTGCTCAACATCCATACAGAAATTCGAACCGAACCGGACCTATCCGGTTCCGGTTCGGTTCCTGTGGTTCCGGTTTTTTTAATTTTTATTTTTTTTTATAATTTAAATTTTAACAAATTTCAACACATCAAAATGAATCCAACTTCAACAAAAATACAATCCAAATTCAAATGAATCCAACTTAAACAAAAATTCAATCCAAATTCAATCCAACTTCAACATCATCAAAATGAATCCAACTTCAACAAAAATACAATCCAAATTCAAATGAATCAAATTTCAACAAAAATTCAATCCAACTTCAACATCATCAAAATGAATCCAACTTCAACAAAAATACAATCCAAATTCAATCCAACTTCAACATATAAATTACAACCCAAATTAAATCAAACTTCAACAAAATAAGTTCCAAAATAAATTACTAGCCAAATACAACCCAAATTCAACCAAATATACATTACAACCCAAATTAAATTCCTCCTAACATTGAAAAGTAGTTGGAGCTATGGTGCTAGGTGTGGATGAACTCATAATATCTACATAAAAAAACATAAACACATTAAAAAAACATATATAATATTTAAAAAATATATAAATTAATTCTATTGGACCGGTTCGGATTGGACCGGTTCCTTAGGATGGAAAACCAGAACCGGAACCGGTCTGAACCGGTTCGGTTTGGATTTTTCTCGGTTTTTGACTTTTTTGGTCAACACGGTTTTTTTCGGTTTTTTCCGGATTGGTTTGGTTCGGTTTTGCGGTTCAAATGCCCACCCCTACTATTCATGTGAATAGTGCTTGCCCTTGCAAATAGTAAATTGTGTCTCCACCCGTTGCCCTTAGCCATGGCAATTACTATTCATTTTTTTGTTTTTTTCACAAATGTTTTAATAAAAATAATTAATTTAGATAATATTTTTGGATAATATTTTTGGGTTCGTACATATCAATATTTATTATAAAATTCATATCTCAATCGGAAAATTTTTTGGTATTTATAGAAAAAAAAAAAGAGTATTTTTTTGGTATTTTTTTTATAAAAAATTCAATTTTTTTATTTTTTTATTGCACAAAAATTGGCTGCCGTTGGATTGGAGAAAAAAAATCTGATCGGAGAGCTCAGAGTGCGACACGTGGACTTTTAGTGTATTGTAGCGGGCACTGTAGCACTGCGGCACTGTAGCGGGTACTGTAGCGGGTACTGTAGCGGGTACTGTAGCTAGCTGACGTCAGCAACCTCGTTTTGGACCTGGGGCTAGTTTGGCCTTCGGGCTGGCCCTAGTTGGTGGGTCCCACACCAAACCCGGGCCTGGGCGCAACGCTGGAGCCACTTTTTCTTCTTGGCCTGCCCTCGCCTCGGGCTGGGCTGCACCGCTGGAGTGGCTCTTAAGGAGAGAACTAAACCTCTTTCCTTGAATTATTGAAACTTAATCATATTTGTATTAATTTCTATTTCTTGGCTAACTAAACTACAAATACTTTATTTTTGTACATTTTCCCAGCAAATAACTTTTTAAAATTTAAATTTCAAGCATCAAATTATCATACTTCAAAAACTCTTTTGATACACGCAAAGTTTATGCCAAGAGGCTAGTAGTTATTATGTTGAAGTCTAAATTCTAAATTCAAAAGTCAATGTTTGACCCTAAAAAAATTCAAAAGTCAATTCATAAATAGAATAGGCTCGTAACGTAAAGTGAACATGTGATTTTGCATGATGTTTGTAATTATTTATTTATAATGAAAACGTTTGGAATAACATTCTAAATTGAAGATGATAGATAAACACACATTTTAAATTGAAAAGTCGTCTCCCAACAATAATGCGCTTAAACGAATTACAAAACAAGACTTTTATCATTCACTTTGAGTATTTCATTCCTAAACTATCATTTCCCAATTGTAATTTTATTCTCCATTTATAAAAAGGATGAATACTTAATTGCTGTACGTTCATCATATAACACAGTATATGCCATGTGTTACGTAGTATATTATATATTGATAAGAATCTAATTAGGTCAACAAATAAAAAGAAAATAAATCTGTCCCACTTGAGGGTATACGCCGGGAGAAAATGGAATTTTATGACACAACTACAATTTTTTTTGTTATACTAATAGAGAATCAAATCTCTTCATATTATCATAATCATAACCCAAATCTTAAACTATCTTAAACTATTGTAATTATAACCCAAATTGCGGGATGCAAAATTCAAGTCCAGCATTGGACAACCACAAATGACGTAGCATATATATTGACCAAGGATTCGGACTTCTATATTGGGTATAATAGTAATAGTGAATCTCCCTTATAAATATGACTTAAAACTGGTATACCATAAGCATAACCTATTATTCCATTAGAGTTCAAATTCAAAAACAGAAAAAGAAAACATAAGAGATATGGTTTCCCAATTCCATCTATTGCCTCAAACATTTGCCATAACATTCTATGTTCTTGTATGCATATTTGTGAGCGTTGAGGCAGCCATTACAAGCATTGCTACGGACAAGGAGGCTTTGATCTCATTCAAGTCAGGGGTCAGTCTCCCTCCATCTTATTGGGACCAAAACTCATCTCCATGCACCAACTGGACTGGAGTTGTTTGCAACAAACTTGGCAACAGAGTTGTTGCTCTTCATCTTTCCGGCTTGGGACTTACAGGCTCCATAAGCCCTCACATCGGTAACCTCTCCTTCCTCCGTTCCCTTCACCTTCAAAACAACAAATTAACAGGAAACATTCCCTCTCAAATTCTCCACCTTTTCCGCTTGACATCTCTAAACTTGAGCTCCAACACCATTCAAGGTCCACTGCCATCAAACATGACCCAACTTATTGCGCTCCAAACACTTGACTTGGCCTCAAATAACATCACAGGAACTCTTCCTGAAAATCTCAGTCGCTTGAAAAATCTTCAAGTCTTGAATTTGGCACGAAACAATCTTCATGGTACAATCCCATCATCCATAAGCAACCTCTCATCCACCCTCACACATTTGAACTTAGGCACAAATAGTCTCAGTGGTAGGATACCGAGTGAATTGGGTTTCCTTTATAAACTCAAGGAACTTGATCTTGCTGTTAACCAACTCTCTGGGACTGTTGCCCTTTCCATATACAACATCTCTTCTCTAGTTTTATTCACCGTAGCTTCAAACCAACTATGGGGTGAGATTCCAAGCAATATTGGTCACACTTCCAAATCTTCTATACTTCAGAAATTGTATCAATCAATTCAGGGGAAAAATTCCTGCTTCTTTGCACAATATCTCCGGTATTCGATCAATTCGCTTGGCCAACAACTTGTTTGAAGGATCAGTTCCACCAGGCCTTGGAAATTTGCAGTTCCTTGAAATGTACAACATTGGTTTCAATCAGATCGTTAGCTACGGCGACGATGGTCTCAGTTTCCTCACTTCCTTGACAAACAACACCCGTCTCCAATTCCTTGCCATTGATGATAATCATTTGGAGGGTGTAATTCCAGAGTCCATTGGCAATCTCTCTGGAGTTATCAAAAAGCTGTACATGGGAGGGAACCATATTTACGGACACATACCCTCCTCAATTGGTCACCTCAGTAGCTTGACTTTGCTTAATGTAAGCTACAATTTGATCTCTGGTGAAATCCCACCTGAAATAGGCCAGCTGAAAGATTTGCAAATGCTTGGTTTAGCAGCAAACAAAATGTCTGGCCATATTCCAAACTCCTTAGGTAATCTCAGAATGTTGAACAACATTGATTTATCCGGAAATTACTTTGTTGGCAATATACCCTCTTCTTTTCCCAACTTTCAGAAGTTGCTTTCCATGGACTTATCCAACAACTTGCTCAATGGAAGCATTTCTAGAGAAATATTTCTAAGCCTCCCAAGTTTGAGCACCATTCTGAATTTGTCTAACAACTTTCTGAGTGGACCTTTGCCTGAAGAAATTGGGCTCCTAGGAAATGTGGTCACTATAGACCTCTCCGACAACCGCTTCTCTGGATCCATTCCCAGCTCAATCGGAAAGTGTTCAAGCTTGGTGGGATTGTTCATGGTCAGAAATACACTTTCTGGTCCTCTTCCTAATGCTCTTGGAGAAATGAAAGGTCTTGAGATTCTAGACCTGTCCTCAAACCAGCTTTCTGGGTCCATTCCTGATAAACTTAAAGACCTACGAGTTCTGCGCTACTTGAACCTCTCCTTTAATCTCTTAGAAGGAGTAATTCCTAATGGTGGAATATTTGTTAAAAATATCTCTAGTGTCCATCTTGAAGGCAACCCAAAGCTCTGCCTACATGTTCCTTGCGTGGAGAGTGCTGCAAGTAGTCATAGGAGAAAAGTACTAGTCCCAGTTACAATAATATTGGGAATATTGGCAGTATGCACTATGGGTGGTTGTTTGCTCTATGTTAGGAAAAGCAAAGCAAGAGTTGCAGCAACTTCTGATTTAGTAGTAAAAGGGCAGCATCGAATGGTCACATATGAAGAGCTCCGTGGGGCAACCGGAAATTTCAACCAGGAGAATTTGATTGGAAGTGGGAGCTTTGGGTCTGTGTACAAAGGGTGTCTACGAGAAGGAATTGAAGTTTCACTGAAGGTGCTTGATATAAGAAAGACAGCATCCTTGAAGAGTTTTTTGGCAGAGTGTGAGGCATTGAGGAGCACAAGGCACCGAAATCTTGTTAAGCTGATCACATCATGCTCCAGCATGGACTTTAAGAACATGGAGTTTCTGGCTTTGGTTTATGAGTATCTGAGTAATGGGAGCTTGGAAGATTGGATTAAGGGTAAGAGAAAGAACGCAAATGGAGATGGATTGAACATTGTGGACAGACTCAATGTGGCCATTGATGTTGCTTGTGGGTTGGATTATCTGCATCATGATTGCGAAGTTGCAGTGGCACACTGTGATTTAAAGCCCAGCAACATTCTTCTGGACAGAGATATGACTGCGAAAATTGGAGATTTTGGGCTGGCCAAGTTGCTGATAGAAAGAACTGGCAATAACGATCTCAGCTCCACAAATGTCCTAAAGGGTTCCGTAGGATATATGCCCCCAGGTTAGTATTAAGCAGCCCTCTTCTCATTTGAAGTATGTGGTTTACCTTATACATCAAGCTAGGTTTTATGATTGTTTACAAAGAATAAGAATGAAATCTTATGCAGAGTATGGTTTTGGACAAAAACCATCGACAGCCGGAGATGCATACAGTTTCGGAGTGGTGCTGTTGGAGCTGTTTACTGGAAAAAGCCCAACCCATGAAAATTTCACAGGAGATCAAAACCTTATCAGATGGGTGCAATCAGCCTTCCCTGAAAACATTATACAAGTACTAGACTCTGAGCTGCTACACCTCATGCAGCATCTGCCTAATGAGGGCCCAATTAATATCATCCCCGAAGCAGAACGTAATTGCCTGATCTCAATTATGGAGGTTGGGATCTCTTGCACTTGTGCTTCGCCTGATGGACGCATTGGCTTGAGGGATGCCCTTCGCAAACTGGAAACTGCTAGACAAACCCTTTTCAAACATACTCATGTCTGAAAGTGCCACTCATTAATTTCATAATTCAACGTCTAATAACCGGCTTGTAACTCAAGTGGTTAGAGCAACATATACTCCTATAGCCGAGATCATTTGTTTGATTCCCTCTTCCTTATTTATTGCTTGTATCAAAGAAAACATTTACGTTCTGATAATTTATGTGGTAGATAGTGGAATGCAAGATTTTGATTCCATGTGACAATGTAACTATCACAAATACATAACCAAACTTGAAAATCTTGCCTAAAACCAAAATAGGTATTATCATATCCAATACCATCTGAAGATAATGTGTACATATGACATGAATTAGCAACCCAAAAATGCCCAATAGTTATTCTCAGAGTTGAGAGAGTAGGTTCAGCATTGTTGGGCGTGGCCTGCACTTTGCAAGTAAAGGGTGAGCTCTAGGCATGGTGAGCCCAGGCCCTTCACTCATGTCCACCATCTCCTCACCAATCCTCTCCCAATCAAAACAGTGAATCAGTGATCCCAATGCCAGTCCAAGAATCCGATTTGCTAACCCTTCCCCAGGACAACCCCTCCTCCCTGTCCCAAATGGCAACAACGAGAAACCATCTCTTTCCCCTTGTACATTCAAAAACCTCTCTGGCCTAAATTGTTCAGGCTGTGACCACAACTTTGGATTGTTCTGTATGGCCCAGATATTCACCAACAGCATTGTTCCACGTGGAACATTGAAACCTCCCACGGTACAGTCCTCCGATGACTCGTGTGGGACCAGCAGTGGCCCTGCTGGGTACATCCGGAGGGTCTCATTGATGATGCCATGGAGATGGGGAAGCTTGGCAAGGTCTGATTCTTCAATTAGCCTGCTTTGTCCAATGTGAATATCAATTTCACTCTGAGCTTTAACAAGGGCTTCTGGGTTGTTGAGCAAAAGCGATAGAGCCCATTCCATGGTTCCAAATGAGGTCTCTGTCCCTGCTGCTAGCATCACCTGTGTGCAATTGTGCAAAAAGCCTTTAAACCAACCAGTTCATTTCATATTTCAACCTTGGGACACAAGTTTGATTATTTGATCTGAGTTTTGCATATAGCCCTTGTTTTGCGTTTGTTATTGGATTTCACAAATTGCGGGTGAGAGAGACTACTTACTTGCATTATGCCTCTTATGATTTCATCTGTATAATATTCAGGTTCATTTCCTTGAAGCGATAACAAAACCTCCACCATGGTCTTGCTCCTCTGTTCAGTAGCAGAGCCACTCTGTTTTTTTCTATGTTCTTCAATCAAATCCTGCATGAATTTATCCCTCTTCCTCTGCAACACCACCAGCTTCTTCTCCAGCCCACTTACTCCCAAAAAGTTCAAAGCTGGTACAAAATCTCCAATATTAGTAGCCCCACTCAATCGAAAGCTCTCTATCATAATTTCTTCAAATCGCTTAGCTTCCTCCACATCTGCCACATGCTCCCCATGATATCTCTTCCCAGCAATCATCCTCATCATAACATTAAGAGTCAGCTCAAAAAACGTTGACTTCATGTCCAAACTCTGAAACTCCCCACCACCCTTAGAGCCTCTAAAAAGCCGGCAAACCAGTGACCTGACTTCATCGACACGGATGCTATAAAACATCTGAAGGCGGTTCGACGACAATAACTCAAGGGAAGTTATGCGTCTTAGGTTGCGCCAGTGGGAGCCATATGAGGCCCAGGTAAGGGAGGTGTAGTTATATCCAAGGTGTTTTCCGGCGAGCAGCTTTGGACGGTTGGCAAAAACGATGTCGTTTTTGGTGAAGCATTCCTCAGCTGCAGAAGGAGAGGACACAACAATGACAGAGCGGGAGCCAAATTGGAAGTATGCGATGGGGCCATATTTGTTGAACAATTTGGCAAGTGTTCTGTGGAGGGGTTTCTTGAAGAGGTAGAGATGGCCTATGATGGGGAAGGAGAGAGCAGGGCTTGGTGGGAGTCTTTTGCTAAATTTCTGCAAATAGTTCTTGAGGAAAACAAAGATGACGAAGGGCAAAATGTAGTAGTAGAATGAACTTTCCATTGCTATTGATATGAGATCAGATAGTTCTGCACTACGATGAATCTGTTTGTTTTGTACTTCTTGATATCGAAATCAAATATCAACCTCTCATGTTATTTTCATTGTTGCGTCTAGGGGTGGACACTCAAACCGGCAAACCGGAAATCCGAGCCGAATCACACCGAACTAAACCGGAAAAAAACCGAGTTGACCAAAAACCGGTCAAAAACCGAACCGGACCGGTTTGGACCGGTTTCGGATCCGGTTCCATGTCTTCAAAAACCGAACCGGGCCGAACCGAACCGGTGAAACTAAAAAAATATATAATTTCAATATATATTTATATTTAATGCTATATTTTTAATTTCACTAAAAAAACTTAATATTTATCCAAGTTCAATGTCAAAATATCTCTCTTTTCTCACTTTAATATTTATTTTTTTATATGAAATTGAATAATTTGTTAATTTTCAAGTAAAAAAATAATATTTCAGTTGAGAATTGTATTACAAAATAATTTTTAAAAATAATTTTTATAATCCGGTTCAAAACCGAACCGGAATCGAAATCGGTTCAAACCGAACTGAACAGTTTTTGAATTTTTTTAATTAAAACCAAACCGAACCAAATTGCATGAATAGTACCGAATCGGTTCTAATTTGAGGCAAAAACCGGTCCAAACCGAACCGTGCCCACCCCTAACTTGCGTCATTAAAATTTATTACTTAATCTTGGATTTTAATCAACTAATGAAAATCAATAAGATACAACGAGACAGTATTGAACAAGACACCTATCCAACTCACATGTATTTTCATAATTAAAAAAATCTGAAAAACCCAACTAGTGGCAGCTGGCCACAACTGACAATAAATCAATTTTGCCCTACAAATAATAGAGTTCAAGCCCCTTGGTTGGTATGTTTGCTGATTGGATTTTTAATTTTAATTTTTTTTTCATTTTAGAATTAAGAAAGAGAAAATGGATTTGGTTGTTGTGTGGTGTCAAATGAAAATACCCATGTTTTTATTTAACTTTTTTAAAATGAAAAGCTGTCAACTTACTATATTATGAAAGTTTCACTTCTTAATAAATTTATGACTTATTTATGTACATGCTCTTTGTATTTTTAAAGTTGTGTTTGATTACCACTTGTATTTTAAAACGTCTCAAAATACTATCTACATTTTTAAAAACTGTCTTATGTGACCTATTCTGTCAGTATTAAGAGACATTTCGTTATATGGTGTGGGGCCTAAATACCCCCTTTTTTAAAACTGAATAACCCTTACTCTCCATTGTTAAGTGATTGAAAAGAAGTGGGGCCCACATCACGTAAAGGAATTTCTCTTAATACTGACGGAATAGGTAACGTGAGACAATTTTTAAAAATGAAGGTGGTATTTTGAGACGTTTCAAAGCACATGTGATAATCTAAGACAACTTTGAAAGCACAAGGGCATGTACATAAATAGCTAAAATTTATTAACCAAGTGCACTTTTTGATATTTTGAATATTTCACCATCTCTGCATCTGCCTTTATATATATATATATATATATAGATAAATATCTTGCTTTGTTGACAAAAAAAAAAAATATATTAGGATCTACTTTAAATAAATCAAGAAACAAAAGTTCTTAAATTATAAAATAAATTACAATACATACAAAAATACTAGAGCTATTAAATTAGCTCATCAAATAATGAGCTCGTATAGTAAATGAGGCACAAAGGGGTAGAAACCCATTGAAAACTATGGGTTAAGTTACTGTACAAGGCTGCCATGAAATAACGAAAATAACTAACACCTAACATTCAAAAAACAACTTGCCATTCAAATTTTCCGCCAACTACATGAAAAAACGGTTAGTTGAGCTGATGGAAGAACCTAACAAAACTACCAGACACAAAGCTACTAGTCTTCTTCCCCCCAATCCCAATTCCTCTCCTCCAGTAGAACAATTGAAACTTCTTCTAACAACCACCACTCTCTGTAGCTTTCGCTCTCTCTCTCTCTCTCAGCCCCATCCTTCTGCTCGAGCCATGTACCGTCCGATGTGGACGCATCCGACTCCTCCCGCCGGCCATCAGCGGTGGCAAGAGACTTGGGCGCGCCTCCTCACTCCTTTGACCCTTTGGATATGCGGCATGTATACATAAGTTTTTCATCTTCAATGCCAATTTCTCTTCCACTGACCCCTGCATCTCAAACAGAGCACTTCACTTGTTTTTTTGGCAGTTTCGGTGAGTCTCCGGTACGGGTATTATGGCGACCGTCGGATGGAGATTGGGCCGAACTCCTCTCGCTTGATGAAGGCTAGCGCTGTCTTTGTAGAACATGTTGAAGTGAGAGATGTTGACAGGAAAGGGGTCTCTCTCTATGCTTTCTCTGCAGAGCCTGAATTGAGCCACCAAACCAATTGGACTGTCTCCAATTACTTGATTGTTGGGTCCTATAGTCGCAAGGTATGTACCAATTGAAAATTTTAATTTGATTTAATTTGTGTAATTACGGTTTCTTAGCTCCCAAGTTTATGCATTGGCTCCAAATTATTGATTTGGATCTCTAGAGAGGTTGAAATTTTCTTTTCAGGGATTTTCCTTTTGGTTAAACAAGGGTTCAAGGATATCCATGAGAGTGGAAGCTCATGCCACTACATTAAATAAACTCCAAGTTGTTATGCTTAAAGGTAAGTTTCAATAAATTTTGTCACAGGTGTTATAAGTAAATGAGGTCCATAATGAACCCAAATTTTGAATAAATGAGGAACTGTCACATTATTTGGTGAACAAATTTAATGAGAGTAGCATAACTCTATTTTCTCTTTACGCTGCATCTAATTTACGTTTCGGGTCTCATCCTATAGCAAATGTATTCATGTTTTGACAGGGGAACAAAAGATTGAAATATTGCAGCCGGAACATACAAGTTCTCAAGATGGCCTTGCCTCTAAGGAACCCAAAATCGGTAACCAATTCTACATTTTCAAAACTAGTGTGGTACAAATAGATTGCATAAAAAAGGAAGTGTTTTAGGGGCATGGAAAAAATGATCACAAAACTTGCGTGCAAATGTTCATCATATGTGTGCTTGTTCAGGTAAAGAAGCTGAGTACAATATTGAGGAAGATGACAAGTACTACCTTGACATCATAAACACAAAACCTAGAGGCATAATCATAACACTGAATGTAAATGTTTCGTCAACGATGTATGACATTACGAAAGCTAAGGCCATCTGCTCAACAACAAAGGGTTCGTGCCGGCTCAGACTAGTATTCCCCAATACTCACTATGTCATACTAACCACACCTAACAATGTAAGGCCTGATCCCATACTTATCTCACCTAGTTACAAAATTTGGGGCAACATAACCAACAAAGTCATTGCAGGGGGATCTTGGTGATTGGTACATTGAGCTTTCATTTGTGGCCCGTGTCGTAACCTACATTGCAATTTTAGGTACAGAAATCAGAAAAATACCTAACTTCTGTTGATCTCCTAGTACTTTTTTTCAATAATCTTGTGATTTCAATCATTGATCTCAATTATGTTCAACTTTCAGGGTTTATTGTGGTGACTATTTTTCTTATATTGAAATACCTTGGCGCCTGTGATGGTGAGAGTAGTACTGTAGTAGAAAGAGTAGAGGAAGAAGTTAATGAGACTTACCCTATAGTGCCACAGAAGAATATGCGACGGACATATGGGACAAATGAAGAAGATGAAGAAGATCCAGGAGCATCTAGTAGCTCCTCAGAGGAATTATATGATGAAAAATTATGCATAATTTGTTATGATGAGCAGCGCAACTCCTTCTTCGTTCCCTGTGGTCATTGTGCCACCTGCTATGACTGTGCTCAGAGGTACATAAACAAAGAGTTTCATATTCTTCTTTTCACATGTTATTTTATTTTATTTTATACAGATTTTGACTAAAATGAATCTTGCAGGATTATGGATGGGGAGAATAAGGTGTGTCCAATATGTAGAAGGCTCATTCACAAAGTGAGAAAATTGTTTAACCCTTAAAGCAAAGGCCTTGATCGTGAATTTTTGTGATTAGAAGGTTGAGAGGATTTTATTTTTTTTGTGAGTGTGGAAAGAGAAAATTTGTATCTGTAGAGTGAGTGCCATCAAACTCTTGTGCTCAAATCCACTGCCTAATTTCTCAATATGCCTCATGAATTGTTCTTTCTCGGATCAAGCTGCACAGAAGAGAGTGACTCTGGTGTGAATTATTTATCGGCCGACACTAGTGCACGAAGGAAAAGCTCTGTTTAGTATACTCTAATGCTTGAGAAAGAGATCCATGAAAATGTTAGATGAGACCCTGTTAAGTGCTTATGTTAGATACTTGTTCATTGAGAGAATGTAGATTGCATCAAGTCTTTGAAAATTCAATCACTTGAAGAGAGTCTGTTTATAATTTCTTCCAACTTTCTTGAGAAGAAAGTAAAGAACCCACAAGGAGACTATTTTAATATTCTTTTTTATGCTGCCATGACATTGCTACATTCCTATGATATGGAATTTTGAGCTCCCACAAGACAATGGTGTGTGATATCTAATTGGACAACATCAAATGACAACAATCCAGTCAGTCACGGTATTTCTGTATACAATATATGTGAATCTAATATATGTGTGGCTGGGCTAGGCAGATACCTAAGGTGATTATACTTGAAGCCCTTAAGTTGATGAAGTGTCAGTTTGTGTCCAGCTGCTATTACTTGGGATTTTCAGCATCTCCATATATAAGTGATCTGGATGGACTACATATTGGAATCTCAAGCGGCTGTCTTGTTAGATAGCATCCCCAATTTTGTACACTTACTGTTGTATACTTTCCAACAACCAATAAAACTGCCCAGCAATGAAATGTACCAGATGATTTGATCATATATTAGCAAGTACATCAGTTTCAGCATTGCAGGCAATATTCACCATATCCATGGAAACTTCATTTTACTATTACATTTTGCTCTTCATCATCTTCCTTTTCCTCAAGAACTATTTGCAGAAATTTAACAAAAGACTCCCACCAAGCCCTGGTCTCTCCTTCCCCATCATAGGTCATCTCCACCTCATCAAGAAACCGCTCCACAGAACACTTGCCAAATTGTCCACAAAATATGGTCCAATATTGTACATCCAATTTGGTTCCCGTCCTGTCATTGTTGTCTCTTCTCCCTCTGCAGCTGAGGAATGCTTCACCAAAAATGACATTGCTTTCGCAAACCGTCCTAGGCTGCTTGCCGGCAAACACCTCGGATACAACTATACCACCCTTGTCTGGGCATCTTATGGCTCTCACTGGCGCAACATGAGACGCATAGCTTCCCTTGAGTTATTGTCATCTCACCGCCTTCAGATGTTTCATGGCATCCGTGCAGATGAAGTCAGGTCATTGGTTTCCCGGGTTTTTTGAGGTTCTAATGGTGGTGAATTTCAGAGCTTAGACATGAAGTCAACTTTTTTTGAGCTGACTCTTAATGTTCTGATGAGGATGATTGCTGGAAAACGATATTACGGGGAACATGGGGCAAAACTGGAGGAAGCTCAGCTGTTTAAAGAACTTGTGATAGAGACTTTTGAGTTGAGTGGGGCTACTAACATTGGAGATTTTGTACCAGCTTTAAAATATGTGGGAGTAACTGGGCTTGAGAAGAAGTTGGTGATATTGCAGAAGAAGAGGGATAAATTCACTCAAGATTTTATTGGAGAACATAGAAAAATGCAGAGTGGCTCTGTTTCTGAACAGAGGAGCAAGACCATGGTGGATGTGTTGCTTTCCCTGCAAGAAACTGAACCTGAATATTACAGTGATGAAATCATAAGAGGCATGATACAAGTAAGCTCTCCCAACCAAAATCTATGAAAACAACTCAATAACAAATGCAATGATTTTTTGGTTAAGGCCTTTTTTGCATAATTGCACACAGGTGATGTTATCAGCAGGGGCAGAAACCTCAGCTGGAACAATGGAATGGGCACTCTCACTTTTGCTGAACAACCCAGAAGCCCTTGCAAAAGCACAGACCGAAATCGATATCGAAATAGGACAAAGCAGGCTCGTTGAAGAGGCAGACTTTGCAAGGCTGCCCTATCTCCATGGCATCATAAATGAGACCCTGCGGATGTACCCAGCAGACCCAATGCTGGTACCCCATGACTCATCAGAGGAGTGCACAGTGGGAGGGTACCATGTTCCACGTGGAACAATGCTGTTGGTGAACATGTGGGCCATACAGAACAATCCTAAGCTGTGGTCACAGCCTGAACAGTTTAAGCCAGAGAGGTTTTTGAATGTACAAGGGGAGAGAGATGGTTTCATGTTGCTGCCCTTTGGGACAGGGAGGAGGGGCTGCCCTGGAGAGGGCTTAGCAATAAGGATGGTTGGGCTGGCCTTAGGGTCATTGGTTCAGTGTTTTGAGTGGGAGAGAATTGGTGAGGAGAAGGTGGATATGAGTGAAGGGCCTGGGCTCACCATGCCTAAAGCTCACCCTTTGCTTGCAAAGTGCAGGCCACGCCCAAAAATGCTGGCCCTGCTTTCTCAACTCTAAAGCACCTGTTGGGCTTTTTGGGTTTGCTATTTCAGGTCATGTTAGTTCTGTTTGTGCAGATTGTTTTGTTGATTGTCTTTATCTCTGTGTCATTTTAGCTTTTAAAGAACAGATGCATAATGTATTTTTCAAGAAGTAATAAATATGATGATTAGGACACAGCAATTTTTGTTCAATGTGGTGGTTCAGGGGTGAAATGTACATGAACAACCCAAATAAATGAGCATTATTGTGTGTAATGCAGACTAGGCTTTGGTTATGCACAAGTTTTCTTTTTGTAGCAGGTACTTCTATCAGAGAAAGTCCCCAGATAAGAAATAAAGGTTTCCTATATTCTGCAAAAGTTTCTCTCTCTCTCTCTCTCTCTCTCTCTCTCTCTCTCTCTCTCTCTCCCCGATGAGTTTGTCCTAGCAGTATAATCTGCTAATTGTCTATTAGTTGATGTTCAATTTGCATGGTAATAACACATTCCTAAACCCTTCACCTACCCATCATTGCTTACCATACAATTTACAGCCCACAACACTAAATATTTCATGTGTGCCTTCAGTTCATGACTGCAATTATGTTGGCGAATCCTTACTTAGTTAGGATTTTGGTTTCTTATTTCATTAGAATTTTGGTTACTTACCAATTATTATTTAGTCCTATTGTAATAGAGATTTACTTCATATTGTAATTTAGATATATTATTTCCTATTTTATTTAGGATTAACACATCTTTGTATTTGTATAAATACCTCCATATTGAAGAAGAATAAAAATATGAGCATATCTGAATATTTGCCCTACTTTGTTTGACTAATTCTACCTGAACAGACATATATATCACCCTCTCTTTCATCTTTATTCTCTCTACTTCACAAAAATGGAAGCAACCCAAGCGATTGTGATTATCAATTCTTAGCTCTATTTTATTCGGGAACGATAGTCTAAGGTTTAAGACCAAGCAATTAAAGCAAAACAAAATCCATTTGGAAATTATAAGAACCTAAGAATCAGCAAGAGAATCAAGAAAAGATAAGGGCTTGGATTGGATGGTGTTGTAGCATATTAGTAACTTTTATCATTATAAATCCATCCAGTGGTTGAGGTATGAGATTCGACAGCCTAGCTAGCTATTATCCTGGCCAGCCTTCAACACCATCTTTGACAATATTTGCAACCTTACCTCACTCACAGTGTTTCAAAGATCAAAAGGTGCAAAGGGAAAACGAAAGGTTCTTGGCCATGGCACCTCAATTCAAAAGGGTTTCCGAATATCCATATATTTAGCCAAGAGCAGTACATGCTCATGCTGGCTTTGGCAAAAGGCATAAGCCCGTGTGGCTGATCACTTGAAGAGTTCTATGCTTTGTGCGCCAAATGGCATGCGTTATCACCTATAACGAAAAGAGTGGTGCCTGTCCTCTTCATCAAGCTAAATTCAGCCTAAATTTAATGGTTTCTTTTTGACTTTGGAATGGTTCTATGCTTTATTATTTCAAATACTTTTTTTTATTAATACTGATGCCCAAATATTATCATAATTATAGTTGGTACCAAATCTTATGATATTGTTTAATTACATCATCTCATCATATTATTTTGACACAAAAGTGATAGTGTTTTATTAATTATGAAGAATGAAACAAGTACAAAAACCGGGGTATGACTTAGAGGTTTTTTTTTTTTTTTTTTTTTTTTAAATGAAAGGAATTTCATTCAATAAACAAATAGTATTGAGAAGAAAACAAAAAGATGTGCAAGCTTTTGCCTCTGTAAAAAATCTTTAGCATAAAAAACCCCCAAAAAAAGGAGGAAAATCCACCAAAGGAAAAAGAGCACCTCCCACTTGCCATCAAACACAAAGATCAGCCATTAGCTTCTAGATCTGCAGAAAGAAAACGAGTTAGCCATAATGGCTCCTCCTAAATCCATGTGAAAAAACCAGCGTTCCTAGTGCCATATTGAGCTAGCTCATGGGCAACCTTGTTACCATCTCGTTGTTGCCAGTTACACGAGAAAGATCTAAACCACCCTCTGCATCTCATTGATATCTTCCACTAGATTCCCTTTAGCTTCAAAACACTCTTCATTAGAATTGATTCTATCTACCGCCCCCTGCGCATCCATTTCTAGCACAATATCATGAAAGCCAAGATCATATGCGAACTGAAAACCTTCCTTTGCAGCAATTAGTTCCATAGCTTGTACACTAAAATGTCCCACCACTTGTCGAGAACAAGCAGCCATAAACTCCATATTTCCATTGCGAATCACTGCTCCAACTCCCTGCACTAACCCAACAAGTTTGATTGCCCCGTCAACATTAATTTTGTACTGACTATCCAATGGGGCATGCCAATTAACAGAACTCTAATTGCGCCCTTGCCTACTATAGGAGCGTAGGGGCAAGATTTACGTAGTAAAACTCCGTCTGATAAGCCAAAGCTTTATTAAACACTGATACACTCTCAAGACCTCGTCCTTGAAACAACAGATTGTTTCTGTCATTCCAAATATCCCAGCACAGAAAAGCAAAAAGATCCACCTCCTCTTTACTTGAGGCCACAATCACAGATTGCCAAAGTTCCTTGAAAGATGTAATTCTCCACTCATGTCGATTTGCGCTCTAATGTGATAAAGACCATATTTCTTTCACTTCATTACAAGCCCATATTGCATGAATAATTGACTCCACTTTCTTCCCACAACGTGGACATATTGGAGAATTCAAGATCTTCCTATGGTAAAGATTAGTACTGCATTTCACCCCCAGATAGATGGTCAGTCTGAGAGGACAATTCAGACATTAGAAGATATGTTGAGAGCCTGTGCACTTCAATTTCGGGGTGATTGGGATGAGAAGTTACCACTTATGGAGTTTGCGTACAATAATAGTTATCAAGTGAGTATCGGAATGTCTCCATTTGATGCCTTGTATGGAAGACAGTGTAGAACTCCATTCTATTGGGATGAAGTGGGTGAACACAGATTGGTCGTATCTGAGGATGTTGAATTGACCAAGAAACAAGTGCAAATCATTAGAGAACGACTCAAGACAGCCTAAGACCGACAAAAGAGTTATGCGGACAATAGAAAAAAGATCTTCAATTTGAAGTTGGAGACTGGGTATTTTTGAAATTATCACATTGGAAAGGTGTAGTGAGATTTGGGAAGCGGGGGAAACTAAGTCCTCGCTATATCGGACCCTATAAGATTATAGAGCGTGTGGGCCCAGTAGCTTATAGGCTTGCTTTGCCTGTGGATCTAGCACGATTGCATGATGTTTTCCATAACTCCATGCTTCGAAAGTATATTTCCGACCCTTCTCATGTTTTAGAGGAGCAACCAGTAGAATTGGAGGCTGATTTCACTTATGTGGAGCAACCAGTTCAGATTTTGGATTGGAAGACGCAAGTGTTGCGATCGAGAGAGATTCCACATGTGAAGGTCTTATGGAGGAGTCATACTGTGGAAGAGGCTACATGGGAACCCAAAGACCAAATGCTGGAGCAGTACCTTCACCTCTTCGAGTGACAGGTGCGTAAATTTCGAGGACGAAATTTTTATAAGGGGGGTAGGTTGTAATGACCCAAACCTAAAATTCATATTTAATTAGTAACTGATTATGAGGAAAGACAATTTTGCCCTTGGAATAATTTATTAACGAAAAGTTGACTTTTTGACCGAAAAGGAATTTGACAATTCTACAGACACCGTTGCGTAGCACGACGAAATGAGTTCATAGACACGAAGTGGGCTCGAATCAGAGCTTTAACGAAGAAAATACGGTTAAAATATCACGAGGGGCAAAATTGTAATTTGAAAAATCATATTTTAAACCCTCTCTCTCTCTCTCCCCCTCCCTCCCGTCGCGCGAGCTCCCCTGTCCTCCTTCGATTCGATTTTGTGACGCCGTCGCCGCCACAGACCACCACAGGCCACGAGACCGGTCTTGTTCAAACCGTCATCTCCTCCGCTTCTCGTCCCACCCGGTTTCCGTCGTCGTCAGCCACTCCAGCCGCCGGAAATTGTAGAAAACCGAGCGGGTGTGACCGGAATTTCACGGCCGTCGTTCTCCCTCATTTCTCAACCAAATCGGACGAGCCATATATGGATTTTGAACCTCTCGAGCTGTTCTAGCTGCCTGTTGGGTAGGAATTAATCGGTTCTCATTGTAGATATTGGATTTTTGAATTGAAAATTCGGTCGGTTTTCGGCCTCTGTGTTCGACCACTTCCGGTCAGTTTTTGGGATAGGTCCAAGAACAAAAGTGGTTCCAAATATGGTGTTATACCTAGGGTAGGAGTTTGGAGCCGTGAGTTTGAGATTTTCCGGCCATGCATAATCGCTTTGGACACCCAGCGCTGCCGGCGCGTGCGGCGGCGTGTGAGCGATGGTAGTGCAGTGGCACTGTGTCTTGATGCGATCCTTAGGTTGTCACGAGCGCGTAGGAATTCGCGGATCTCAATTTGGATACCGTTTGAGCCTCGAACGGATTTTCCATATTGTGCGATTTTCGGGTTCAATACTGTTGAGCCGTTGGATCGTAATCTTTTTCAGATATGTTACTCTAGATAATTTTAGAATCATGTAGGATTCAACGGATTGTGAATCGGAGTCCCGGATACTCCGAAATCGCGAACCCTAGGGCTAGGGTTTAGAAATTATGCGATTACACGATCGTGATCAAACCGACCGTCCGATCGACACCAATACCCTCGGGACATGTGTCCTAGATATATTGGACCTTCTAGCGGCTTCCGGATCATATTGTGAGGTCATGGACCCGTGGGGTCCCAGATTGATTTTTGGGACTTTAACGCTTTTTGAGTCCCAAGATACTGCTAAACTGGAAGGAAAGCTTTTGTGGGCATAGGGATAACTTTAACTTGACGCACGTACTTTTAGGAGCCGGGGGTCAGGGTTTTTAATTTAATACTATATTGTATTAATAGAATATTATGGTCATTGAATCAGGCACCCGGGCACCTGTTGACCCGCAGGAGGGACCTTCAAGAGGTCCAGTGAGCTCGGACTATCAGTGAGTGGACTCTTTGTTTTAATAAATGAATTTAAGCAGTTCAGTTTCAGTTATAAGCTGTTTTATTCTGTTAAATATTTTATGTTGCATGCTGCCGAGTGAAATCTCTTTTAAAGAATATAGGAAAAGATATTCTCGTTAATTAGCAGATAAATGGCAGCAGAATTTTAAAGGTTACAGAAAGTTAATTATTCAACAGCTTTGCTTCAGAAACTTTATATTTTCTTAAACCACCTTGTACCCAGATATTACATGTTGCCTTCGGATCATATTGGTTGCCTTCGGTTTAGTCAGCATGCTTGACAGTTGCCCCACGAGTTCTTTGGTACTCGAACTCGTGTGGAGCTAGTAATACGGATTAGGTGGACTACGGTCCCCTGAATCCTACGAGTTGCGGCTCAGACTGACCTCGTGTCACTGAGACCTGCGAGTACGTGTCACCCATGGTGATGCAAGGAATTGACGGAAATAAGGGTACACCTAGGTGATAGTTTTAAACTGTTTTCAATGCCTTAAGAAATTAATGTTTGTTGACCATGAGTATGTTTGGCTTATATATATATGTATTATTATATACGTGCATTGAATTCAGAAATAAAAAGAATAATTTAATTTGTATAACTGTTTTTACAGTGGGGTTAGTATGTTCATATGCTATTTTCTAAACTTTGTTTTGGGTCCACTCACCCTTTTTGTTGTTTTGCGCCCCCAAGCAGTAGACGTGCACAGGAATCCACCACCGGGTCATTTCCCATCTTCCGCGCCTTTCTTTTGATGTAGGATTTTTGTTTTGTAAAAGGATTGATTCCATTTGTAAATTCTTAGTAGTTGCTCTGATGTTTTGCCCTAAACTGAGACTTGAACTGTTGGAACGTATATATATGTATGCTGGCAGTTGGTTAGATATATATCCACTTATTTTGGCAGGTGTAAATGATATGGTATTGAGCCAGTTACAAGGAAAACTCTGCCGGTTTTTCGGTAGACGTCAACCTTGTTATTTTATCATGTTTTGTATATAAGGGCAAATAGGTCATTTGTGCCCGATATTCGTCAGGTGTCGGACACGCACAGGGTCTGGCTCGGATTCCAAAGCGGAATTTGGATCGGATCCTGTCACTTTTATTGTATTTTTTTGTTCCCTTGTGTTGGCTCTTTTGTGAAAAAACCTAGTATTTTTGTCCCCTTCCTTTAACCAAGCAACCCTGGAATGCTGCCTCCACATTACCTCCTATTTCTCAAGTAAGACAACAATGGTCCTTTCTACTAACACTTGATCTTGTCCCATTCTCCCCTGTAAAACCTCCAGTTCCTTATGGGCAGCAGCAAGCTGCTTTTGCACATGCCCAAAGGTTAATTTATTCCATTCTGCCAATTTCCCTGCACAATTCTTAATTTGCTCCTTCACGCCTCCCATAACAACAGTTGAATCCCAATCCTCACGAATAATATCTTCACAACCTTTCTTAAGTGTCCGCATTTGTTCAAAATGAAATCTTCTTTTTTTCTTTGCCTCCACGGTGGGGGTTTCATTCAATAATTCGCCAAGTATTGGATAGTGATCTGACCCTAGTGCTACTAAATGACATGTCAGAATATGACCATAATCCGCACTAATTCTCCCATTAACCGCACATATATGTCCAACCTTTCCTCCACCATATCCCCACTCAGATATGTTGTAGCCCAAGTGAAAGGATATCCTTGGTATGGGACACTACACAAGTCACAATCTGCCTGGCGAAAAGAGTTCATTTGATATGTTGGGCGATCTCTCATACATTTTTTCTCTGAAGCCATCAAGATTTCATTGAAGTCTCCAATGACTAGCCAAGGTCCACACACTGATTGTGAGAGACGTTGAAGTAATTCCCAAGAAAATCTTCAATTTTGAGTTTTTGGATTCCCATAAAAACGCAATAATTATCTGGGGTCTTAATTGATAAATATATGACCTATGTATGACAACAAATTCACCTCCTGAGGAGTTTGTCCACATCAATAATAAACCTCCCCCCAGATTATTTTGTTGTTTGGATAGAAGTTATGCTTGTAAATTTTGACAACTTACATTAGAGAGAGAAAAACGAATATTATTGGTTTATTTGTAATCATGAACAATTGTGATATATTTGTTTCATTTTATCAAGAAAAACTTCATTCAAGAAAGCAGTTACGAAGTTTTAATGGACAATCAATTCATGTTGATCGATACTACACAACTAATATAGACATAATTAGTTAATCAACTCAAGCTGAAGTGCTAATATCCGTATTACTCTTTCTTCTAATGTAATCAAACATATATTATGATTTCACACTCCCCCAATATCTCTTGTATTAAAAATAATAATAATAAACCCCAGTAATTTAAACTTCAAAGTAACAAAAGGGCATCAGCCATTCCAACACGTGGCAACCTCCTAATGCCCAGAAACACTAAATGCTGCATCTACAAGACGACTGCAACCAATAATAAATGCCTAATTATTTTGCACGTAAAGAAAGAAAAAACGACTATAAAATACAACGAAACGCAAAGCCTCCTCAACGATACTCTCAAGAGCCCACCCATATCGGTCGGTCCGTTTATCCACTAACGTAACCCATCCCATACAACTCAACAGGCCACAGTCCACTCAATCTCCAGAGTCCACCCCAAAATCCAACATTAAACGCAAAAACCAAAAACGGCGACGCTCCGTTTTTCGTTGACGACGCCAACCAACAAACCATGAGCGCTCAATTGCGCCAAGACGATGACGAGCCGAAGCTCCAAGATGCCAAGGACGAAGAAGCAAACCGCTTGCTACAGCCGCAGTCGCTGTCGCTGTCGTCGGCATGGGACGACGACGACGAGGTGGCATTCGAGGCCAGAGAGAAGATCCTGATTGCCGAAGACGTGGACTCAATCGACGCCGTCGATGACAATTCCACGGCGGTCCCGCCCTTCTCGTGGAAGAAGCTCTGGCTGTTCACCGGTCCGGGTTTCCTGATGAGTATAGCGTTCTTGGATCCGGGTAATTTAGAAGGGGATCTCCAGTCGGGCGCGATCGCCGGGTACTCGCTGCTCTGGCTTTTAATGTGGGCCACCGCCATGGGCCTGCTGGTCCAGCTGCTCTCGGCTCGGGTCGGAGTTGCCACGGGCCGGCACTTGGCGGAGCTTTGCAGGGAGGAGTATCCGAAATGGGCCGCGTTGGTGCTCTGGTTCATGGCTGAGCTGGCGTTGATTGGGGCGGATATTCAAGAGGTGATTGGGAGCGCCATTGCTATTCAGATTCTTAGCCATGGGGTTTTGCCGCTCTGGGCTGGAGTTCTCATTACGGCGTTGGATTGGTTGGTATTGAGTATTTACTTTCAGTTGATGTCGTTTTTCAAGTCTTATTTGGGGTTTTTGTCTTGTTCATTTGTTCTTGAACTCTGGTTTTCCTTGCATAATTTTGTCCATTTTAGTCCATCACCAAGTGGGGGAGTAATTTTGCTTTTCTGAAGCTTGACTTCTGGATGGAATCTTTAATCTTCTAGCTGATTTTCTGTTGATTGAATGGAACTTAGGCTAATTATTTGAACAATGAGCTTAGGTCAAATGACATTAGGTTGGAGTGGGTAGGTTGAAATTTATAACATCCTCACCATTTATTTTTCTTCGTCATAATTGCCGGGGTGCTAAGTCTCAATTTAAACCCAACTTAATTAAAATGAATTGTGGTTGGGATAGGGATTGGGGTTGGGATTGGGAGATTAAGTTGGGAATTCATGGTTTTGAAGAATTCTGTTACTTATCCTTGAAAATTGAAAATAATAAAATTTCTTATAATTGTATCATGTTAATTTCATGTCTTAAGTGACAATTTGCTCTCTTCTTCCATGGCGGATGGGCATGGGGGAGTAGCTGGTCAATTTGGCCCTTCATGGATAATTATGTTAACAAGGGTTTCTGTGTTCTCTTTCATGCAACAGTTTCATCTTTTTATTTCTTGAGAACTATGGGGTGAGGAAGTTGGAAGCTGTTTTTGCAGTTCTCATAGCAACTATGGGTTTATCGTTTGCCTGGATGTTTGTTGACACAAAACCGAGTGGAAAAGAACTATTAATGGGTAAAAATTGTATTTATTATGCTATGTAAACATTGAATCTAAGTAAACTATATCACCATTGGCCGTCCTGATACATATTTATCGGCTTCCTCGTGCTTGCAGGGATTCTGGTTCCAAGACTTAGCTCCAAAACAATTCGGCAGGCTGTGGGGGTTGTGGGTTGTGTCATTATGCCACACAACGTATTTTTGCATTCTGCCTTAGTACAGTCAAGAAATATCGATCCCAACAAGAAAGGACGGGTTCAAGAGGCACTAAACTACTACTCAATTGAGTCATCAATTGCACTTTTTATCTCCTTCATGATCAATTTGTTTGTCACCACTGTTTTTGCTAAGGGATTTTATGGTACTAAACAAGCTGATAGTATAGGACTAGTAAATGCTGGTCAGTATCTTCAGGAGAAGTATGGAGGAGGGCTTTATCCGATTCTTTATATCTGGGGTATTGGGTTATTGGCGGCTGGGCAAAGTAGTACAATAACTGGGACATATGCTGGGCAGTTTATCATGGGGGGCTTTCTTAATCTCCGTTTGAAGAAGTGGCTGAGGGCATTGATCACACGAAGTTTTGCAATTGTGCCAACTATAGTTGTAGCAATTATTTTTAATCGGTCTGAGGCTTTGTTGGATGTTTTGAATGAATGGCTTAATGTGCTTCAGTCGATTCAGATTCCGTTTGCTCTTATACCACTTCTTACTTTGGTGTCCAAGGAGCAGGTCATGGGGGTCTTTAAGATTGGACCTGTTCTTGAGGTAAGTTGTTAACTTCATTGTTTCTATCATTTTGGTTTTTAGCTTTCTGTGAACAGCCATATCTTTGGTTTGTTTTGCTCTGTCTATTCAATAAAAACTAGTCATGGTTGATATTGATATTGGATTGCCATCCATGTTTCATATTTGGATGGCTCTAAAGAAAAAGGAGGGGTTGAAGGAGGGAGAGATATTCATTTAGGAAGGGATGGAGGGAGAGAATACTTATTCATTTCAAGTTCTGCTAAAGCAGGTTCATAGCAGAAGCGTACGGTTATCAGCAGCTCATTTTGCACAGTAAAAGTTAATTTTTAAGTAAAGTAATCTGAAATTGGAATGATGTGGGTGGATATAAGAAAAGCATATCCTTCATAGCATTTGTTGGTCCAATTTGTATGTGGGTGAGCCTTTGGTTCAGATGAGTTGACTTTCATATAATTGAAAATATCAATTTATTTTGCAGAGAGTGGCATGGACTGTGGCTGCTTTGGTGATGGTGATAAATGGTTATCTGTTGTTGGATTTCTTCATTTCTGAAGTCAATGGACTGCTGTTTGCTCTTCTGGTCTGCAGTGGCACGGCTGCATATATAACATTTATTGTATATCTTGTTTCACGTAGTGGTGCTCTCCCGTCCACATTTTTCAGTTCATTGTCCAAGAAGTTTGCAGACGCGGGGAATTGATTGAACAAATCCATGTGATTGCACGAAGCTCTGCATATCTGAGTTATGCATGCTGCTGTGAACCAAAGCAAAAGCCAGTTAGGCGGCGCGAGGGTCTTTGATCTGCTCTTTCAGGAGTGAAAGCATTCTTTCGACGTAACGGTCTCTAACCTTGGTGCATATGTTAAAGTGAGTATACAAATTTAGACAACTGAAGGTCTTTTTGCATTATGGAGCTACACAGTCATCTTGGACAGGTTGATGTCTGATAACATAAAATATTCTTTTCCCCATTTTAGATGATGGACAAAGCATCGTTGCGACATTGCAGGATGAATTATGAATTACCTTGGCTGTAAAACATGTAGTGTTCCCCTCTTGAAACTTTAGAAAATTGGAACGAATTGCTTTATTATTCTTGAGGTCACAGTTTTATCGTGTACTGTAGTGAAACCGGTAAATCTTTGTTCCTCTGAGAAGATCAGTAACTTTATACAAAATGACGAAGTGAAGTTTGCAATACCGTTATTTTTTCTTTTTTAACGAAGATTGATGCAGAAAATTGTAGACTACTGATTTGTTGGTTTATTGGGCCGAGCCGGTGGTATTAGGGACTTTCTCCATTACGAAGTGCAGCTGTGCGGAGTCGATGCGGAGTTCTATTATTGATCATCAGATTATTTTTACGTTGTAGAATTAAAACATAACAGAGAGGACTCGTGAAATTATTTTTACGTTGTAGATTTAAAACATAACTGAGAGGACTCGTTTTCACATCCGTAAATATCAAAGCTTTTCAATCTTGTTATTAGTGCCAAAATTTCTCGTGATTAGAGCATCTACAATCATGCTCTTTATTTTTTTTAGTTATGTTACTAAATGAACCCTAAAATTAATTGAGTACATCATATGATTTAAGTATACTTTAATATTTAAATCAAAATGTAAAATTAACTAAATACACCCTATTTAAATATCCAAAATATCTCAAATACACCCTAACAATGCATCGCTGATTCACACATCCCACCTCTTTGCACTTTATAGATCCATATTTGAAGAGTGGGTTGAGATAATTTCATTTTCATTGTTGGTGAAGTTTGGCACAAAACAGTTAATATTTATAAAATCCATCATGAACATTTTTAGACTTCAGCTAGGAAATCCTTTTGGGATATTATTTTGATGAGCAAAATAAGATCTGTCCAGATTTACAGCAATAGTAATTTAGTTGTATTTTTTAAATGGTCAAGAGAGTATAAGATTTTTATTGGATTAATTTTATTCAATTATCCAGCGATGCTAGAATTGATGTGGAGAATGAATGTAATGATGTGATCTATACGTGACGTCGTGAGAAACTTTCCGTGGAAAAGGAGGTTGGGGAATAGGGGAAGGAAGAAAATTTGTTATTGGTAACTTTTTTTCAACCTAAACCAAAAAAATCAAAGTTAATATATCTTTTGATGACTCCCTCGACATGTTTGAAGCATACATGAAACTTGTTTGCATAAATGAATTACTAAATAATGATGAAACTAATTGTTGGAATCAATATTAAGGTTTTTGGAATTAGGGTTTTTCGCTTACGTTTGGTTATAGTTAAATATGGTAGGTATGGTGTACTTATTAAAATCACATTTATTTCACAATTCAATATATCCTTTTTGGTTATTTTATATTAGGGTAAATTAGTATGTCAATAATTAGTTTGTCAGTAGAGTGTACTCAATTAATTTTATGGTTCATTTAGCAGCACTTTAAAATTTAGTTAAAAACATATAAAAGCTATTTTAGGAGCTCTCTATAAAATTTTAACTCTAATCATATCATAGTCTTTAGTTTAGGGAGTCATAAATGCTATAATTCTTTTTAATTGGTTCATCTCTATAAAATATATATATATATATAGTTAGCATTAATTAAATGTTTAAAATACTCATAAAATAAAGCAGCATTAAATTATATGGAGCTTTTCTCTCTCCTCAGATTTAGGAACTCCTATAAGTCTCTACTAACCTTTGTTCTTTCTTCCACCACAACACCTTCTCTTCCCTGTGCTTTCATCTAATGCTTTCATCAACTGCTATTTGTGACTCTGTATATGCAATACGTCATTTCCCTTCTTGTCTGCATTGATTTTATATTTCTTTTTATAGGGATATCCTCACTGATTTGGGTTTGGCTTTTACTTGGTCTTTGTATGAACTTAGCTCATTTTTGTTTCGTTTTAAGTTTGGTGTAATATGGGGACAGGTTTATTATTGATGTGGACAACTAGTTGGGAGGCGAGGTGTTGCAAATGGGGAGCTAACTATGATCTCCCGATATGATTCGAAGAGTCATGTCTTCTTTGGATGATTTCGAAGTCATTTCCCTTCCACCCTCTTCCACAATGTCAGATTTTGCGGCTCTTGTCCACCTCTTTAATATATATTTATTTGACAAATACTCAGTTTGTTTCATGTTCATGTATGCCAACACAAATGCCTGCATAAGATTCCTTCAAATTCAAATTTCTTACATATAGATGAAGCAAAGTCTGCAACTTTGTCAACCATGACTTCACGCACCTTCAACTTGAAGCTAAGCTACCATCTTTTGTCCTCTCCATTACCTTATAAAAGCATAAATTGTCATCCTCTC
>NC_047650.1:33065175-33082147 GCF_902201215.1 Prunus dulcis | reverse complement strand
CAATTTCACCCCAGAGTTCTTATAAAGATGTCTCCGCTGCAATTCAGTTGGCTCTTTCTCACACAGCTATATGACCACTCCACCAAGTCCCAGTCTTGTTGAAAGTTCGGTATAAATCCTTTCAAGCAGCTACATACTGGGGACTTGTCAATATTACATGCACCATTTGGACCGCTTATTCCATATTTGTCACAGATATCAGTCGTTGCTCTTAGATAAACGACCCAACCTTGGTTTCCATCACTCCCGATGTAGCTCAGCCCAAATCCATCTTGAATTAACGCCAGCCTGAAAAGAGTTGAGCTGTTGAGAAGCTTATAACCATAGTATACTTCATCATCATTATCCAACACAAAATCATATGTTGGATTTAAATTATGCATCCCACTAAATTGGATTCCATTCCATGGTGCAGTCCGATATTTTATAACTGAACCCTCCCTCAGAATTAATTTATGGTATCCATAAGGACCAAGTTGATATGCATAATGCCCTTGAGAAGGATCCTGGGGGTTTTTCCAGAGTGTAAGATGCCAATTAAAACATGTGATTTTGTTCCTAACAAGCTTCATACCTGGTATTAATGTATCACCTGGGTAATCAAAACTCTGTCATAAAATATTATCACGGTCATTATGACCATTGCCATCTATCACAACAAGATTTCCGAAATCCAAAAGCTGTGCCACTGGATTCTTTGCAGAACTTGATGTGTTGGAAGACCTGTAGTGTTCTTATGGTCGACAGGGACAAGAATTCCAGGGCTGCTCAACTTGAGTACACCTGATGAACCAGTGAGGGGTGTGTTTCTTTTAGTCTGCACTATATATGGAGAGTCTGACTCTGATTAGAAGATAATTGTATTAATTTGGTAAAGCTTTGTCTCGCCTTAAAAAATTTCACAATTAGCAGCATTGGCAATACTTGATTAGAAAGTAGAAACCCTACAGTATATAGTTAAGTTGAGTAGCTGGGAAGACAATTAGTAAGCTTTCAATGCTAAAGTTGAATAGTGGGGAGACAAATTACTAAAGTTTCAAGGACAGATAAATAGGATGAATTTCTCACAAGGGATCCCCTTTCACTATAGCTTGGAGTAGTATTCCTTTTGACACAATATCAATTATCAATGTACTCACGTTACTGATGCATTATCGACAACATCGATGCACGTCGTACCGAATTTAGATGCGTAATTGAATGCAAATAAAACATCACTCTCTCCAGAAAAAACAGAGCTACACCCAAGAGGAGCCCAGGAGATGACACAATAATGCGTACTATGATTCTTACTTTCTTCACATTCAACGAGACTATAAAATATAACACAATACTGCGTACTATGAATTGTATACTTGCTTCAATTCTTCCTGTCTTTTTCTCTCTTAAAATTTTTTTTCTCCCTCAAGTTAATACTTAAGTGAGTTGACAAATGGGGAAGAAAAAAAAAAGAGTAGAAGAGATGAACCCCATTCTGGAATCTGCAACAATTTGCTTCTCTGTTTTTTCCATCCAGCAGCACCCCACACAAAAATATGCAGGGCCAAAACGACATCGATCGTTAAATAACAGAAGTCACATTAGAGTAGAAGCCATGTCTGAAAGTAATATTGTAGTTTCCAATATGCATCAGCACCAGAAGAAACTAGTACATTCAGTGTGTTTGAGAAGGCAAGGCTAGTGACTCTTTTGGCGTGACCCTCAAGCTTCCATGTAACCTGCAAAATATATAAATCAAGACAATGACTAACTTTTCGGGTTTGCTTCATCACAACATCAAGCATGATTTGTTTTTTTTACAAGAACATACAAACTACCTCGTCTGAGTGGAGATTGTATATTACAATGGTGGAATTATCCATGCCAATAGCAACTATACTGTCATCTCGGGGTGAAAAGCAAGACATGTTGCCACAGGTGGCGGTGGCATGACTTTCTTCATCGTCTGCGTTTTTACACAACAGATTTTGATGAGTACAATGAGTTAGATCATGAGAAATTTGCAAACAGAACCTAAGCATATTGAAAAACAAGATTTGGGAAGTTTTGGATAGTAAAAGAAAATTTCAAGATACTATTTGTGTTGGGTTTGTTAGAGTTTTGTGTATATTAAGTGAGGAAGAAATAGCAGAGAGAAAGAGTAGAGAGCTAGACTCAATGAAACAGTGTATTGCTATTGCATATTCTCTGCTCAAATAGAGCAAGCTCAGTGTGAGCTATAACTGTATGAAAGAATAGCTGGATTCTCTGACATCACAGAGAATCACAGCCTTACATCCAAAACTGCTCTCTAGGATTTTTCCATGTGGCTACTACCACTTAACATGACTAATGCCTAACACCTGTCTATTTTAGAACAAAGTGAATACACCATTTAGCTTAGAAGCCTAATTACATTCTTATCAGCTCATCACTTACATTTCAACACTCCCCTTTAAGTTGTGAGCTGATTTCACACCAAGTTTCTCTCTGAGGTAGCAGAAACGATCCTTAGCCAAAGCCTTTGTAAAGATATCTGCCAGCTGCTCATTTGTGGGACAATAGATCAAATCCACAGTTCCTTCTTGCAAAGCATCTTTAATAAAATGATACCTTCGATCGATATGCTTGGTTTTTTGATGAAACACAGGATTCCTTGTAATGGCAATAGCTGAAATGTTGTCACAGTGTAGAGGTGTAGCTTCGGTTTGAAGTTCTCCAAAATCTTCTAAGACAAATCTCAACCAAATAGCTTGCGTTGTTGCTTCAGAGGCACTGATGTATTCTGCTTCAGCACTGCTTCAGCAGTAGAGAGTGCAACACAATTTTGCTTGACTGAGGCCCAAGCAAACACTCCACTACCAAAAGAAAAAGCATATCCAGAGGTGCTCTTACTATCATCCACAGAACCACTCCAATCACTGTCACAATAGCCAATTAGGACTGCCTCTTTTCCTTTCACATACTCCAGACCATAATCTAGAGTTCCTTTTACATATCTAAGAACACGTTTTGCTGTTCCAAGATGTTTGCTAGTGGGACAATGCATGAACCTTGCAAGCAAACTAGCTGCAAACATAATGTCAGGTCTAGTAGCTGTGAGATACAGCAGACTTCCAACAATCCTTCTGTATTGTTCTTCACTTGCCAATCCACTTCCATCATCCTTACTTAGTTTCTCTGAGGTAACTAGTGGAGTAGACACCGGCTTACACTCATTCAAACCAAATCTGCTTAACAGAGTTGTTGCATATTTCTTCTGATGAATGAATATGCTTGTTGGTGTTTGAAGTACACCCATTCCCAAGAAATGATGCAAGAGCCCCAGATCAGTCATTTCATATTTCTCCTGCATGTCCTTCTTGAAGTCTTCTATCATTTCTTGATCATTTCCAGTGTAGACTATATCATCTACATAAATAGATACAATCAAAATGCTTGCTTCTCCCCTTGCTTTGACATAAAGAGTAGCCTCACTTTGGCTCTTTGTGAAACCACACTCAGAAAAATAACCATCAATTTCACTATACCAAGCCCTTGGCGCCTGTTTCAAGCCATATAGAGCTTTGTGCAGCCTGTAAACCTTGCTTTCACAACCCTTCACTACAAATCCCTCCGGTTGATCTACATACACTTCCTCCTCTAAAATGCCATTTAGAAAAGCTGACTTAACATCTAATTGATACAGCTGCCAACCCTTCTGAGCTGCAAGTGCAATCAGAGTCCGGATTGTGTCTAATCTAGCCACTGGTGCGAATGTTTCATTGTAGTCCACCCCTGGTTTTTGTGAGTATCCCTTAGCCACCAGTCGTGCCTTATTCTTCTGCACTGAACCGTCCAGATTTAGCTTAGTTTTAAACACCCATTTAACTCCAATCACTGGTTTATCCATAGATCTGTCAACAAGTTCCCATGTATCATTCTTTTCTATCATGTTCAACTCATCTTTCATTGCCTTCATCCATGACTCATCCTTCACAGCTTCTTCAAACTTCTCAGGCTCCATTGTGCACAGATTGCATTGTGCTAAGATATCATCCAACTTCCTCCATTTCAATGGAGTATGATCGAAGTTCTGAGTGTCTTCCAATCTACTGCTTGCCTTGCTTGATTCTTCATAGGAGACTGAGTCTATAGATATGAAACCAGAATTTCGATTTCCTACAGGTGTTTCAAACAATTCCACTTGAGAATTCCTAGGCTGCTCTTCAACATTCACCATCACCACAGAATTTTCAGTTGCTTCCTTCCAATTCCATATTGCTCCTTCATCAAATACAATGTCTCTTGACAGTAGTAGTTTTCTAGTGACAGGATCAAACACTCTATAACCCTTCTCACATGTTGCATATCCAACAAACACTCCCCTTGTGCTTTTGGCATCCAATTTCTCTCTACTTTCTTTTGGTTTATGCACAAAGCACACACTGCCAAATACCTTCAAATGAGCAACACCTGGTTTTCTTGTGCTATACGCTTCAAAAGGGGTCTTGTTTCTAAGAGCCTTAGTAGGACACCTGTTTAAAATGTACACCGCAGTGTGTACAGCTTCTGCCCATAAGTAATAAGGCAACTCCTTCTCATGTAACATAGCCTTAGCCATCTCTACCACTGTCCTATTCTTCCTTTCTACCACTCCATTCTGCTGGGGTGTGTAAGCCATGGAGAACTGTCTTTGAATTCCTGCATCTTCACATAGTTTATTGAATTCACTAGATGTGAACTCACCCCCTCTATCACTTCGAACACATTTCACTTTGTATCCACTCTGCAACTCCACCATAGACTTGAATTTTCGAAAACAGTTGTAGTGCATCCGACTTGTATCTTAAGAAGTAGACCCAAATCATCCTTGTAAAATCGTCTATGAGCAGCATAAAATATTTATTACCTGCTAGAGACTCATTTTGCATTGGTCCACACAAATCCATGTGTATAAGCTCAAGGGGTGTACTTGCTCTCCATGCTTGATCCTTAGGGAACCACTCTCTGTGTTGCTTTCCCAGTTGACAGCCTCCACACACTTCATTTACATCCTCCAAGTATGGCAAACCATGTACCATCTCTTTCTCCTTAAGCTGATGTAGACCTTTCAGATGCAAATGGCCCATTCTTTTATGCCAAATCCAGGTAGAATTGGATATACCAGCTCTTAGTGCAACATAGTCATTTGAGGGCAATGACAATGGATAACACCTATTTTTCCTCATTTCCACCTTCATGATGAGATTCTCGAGAGAAGAACCATCATAGATACTGCACATGCTGCTTCCAAATACCAAATGATAACCATGTTCATCCATTTGGCCTACACTCAACAGATTTTCCTTCAAACCAGGTAGATACATGACTTCTCTGATATACTTTGTACCAGAGCTTGTGTCAAGCACTAAAGTACCCATGCCAGCTATACTTACAAGCTCCCCTGTTGGCATTTGCACCTTGCCTGTGACACTTGAATTTATGTCAATTAACAGCTCCTTGTTCCCAGTCATATGGTTACTGCAACCACTGTCTACATACCATTCTCCATTTGCACTCTTCTCTGAAATTGCACAGTTTGCAAAAAACAGATTCCCTGTTACTTCTACTTGGCTTGCATTATTTGCTTTATGCACTCCTTTGTTTGCAGTACAGTCCCTAGCCCAATGTCCAAATCTATCACACTTATAGCACTTAGATTGGCCCTTATATCTACATTCTCCAAAATGAAATTTAGAGCATACTTTGCATTGAGGCTTCACTCCATCTTGATGCACATATTGTGATCCATTTGAGGTTTGTGCAGCACCAGCTTGCTGTGGCTTCTGTCTAGACTCCCATGGTTTGTTAGACTTCCAATTCTTCTGAGACTTAGTAGAACCAGATTGAGTACCATTCTTGTTCTGCCCTTTTGTATCGACTGAGAAAGAGCCAAATGCCTTCTCAGCCATGTCCACATTATGCATGTCAAACCGTTGCTCTTGACTTTTCAATATTGCAATAACCTCCTGCAATTCAATAGTCTCCAAGCTCTTTGTATTTTCAATCACCAAACAGATGGGATCATACACTCTACTAAGACTGATTAACACCTTTTGAACCAGCCTCTCATTTGATAACACTTCTCCAAACGTTTTCATTTGATTTATCAATTCATTTAATCGAGTAAGATATGCAGTTAGTTGTTCACCTTCACGCATTCTCATATACTCAAATTCTCGTTTGAGATTCTGAAGTTTTACAGATCTGACCTGATCACCTCCATGATACTCACTGTAGAGTAGACTCCATGCCATTTGAGATGAATCGGCATTTGCAATCCGAGGAAAGATCTGGTCAGAAACTGCATTTTGTATAATGCCCAGAGCCTTTGCGTCCTTCATGAGCACAGCAAGTATCTCTGCATCAGCTTCTTCTTCTGATGATTCTTCAACTTTCGTTGTCTTCTTCTTCGAATCAGAGGTTGAAATTCCCTTTTCTACCAGACTCCATAGCCCAAGAGATTTGAAGATCGTCATCATCTTAATCCTCCAGAACTCGTAGTTCTCACCGGAGAAGATTGGAGTTCGTACTTCTGAACTTCCAGATCCAGCCATCCTTTGGTCTGAATCAAACAAAAAGTTTTCTTCTCAGATGTTTAGCTGAGCTTCGATTGAGCTCAGTGATTTCACAGATTACGCCCAGATCAAAAGACCAAACCTGGCTCTGAGGCCATGTTAGAATTTTGTGTATATTAAGTGAGGAAGAAATAGCAGAGAGAAAGAGTAGAGAGCTAGACTCAATGAAACAGTGTATTGCTATTGCATATTCTCTGCTCAAATAGAGCAAGCTCAGTGTGAGCTATAACTGTATGAAAGAATAGCTGGATTCTCTGACATCACAGAGAATCACAGCCTTACATCCAAAACTGTTCTCTAGGATTTTTACATGTGGCTACTACCACTTAACATGACTAATGCCTAACACCTGTCTATTTTAGAACAAAGTGAATACACCATTTAGCTTAGAGGCCTAATTACATTCTTATCAGCTTATCACTTACATTTCAACAGGGTTTACCTTAAATGTTGTCATGTAAAAAATGGAGATCATCCCTCCTGTTGCTGACATGAGATATGAATCATTCTTGGACAAATCAAAGGAGGACATAGAGTCTTCAGGGTTGGTGCTGGGAAGGTCATTGTTCATCAGCTCTAAGCCACTCCTTGGTTTCATAAATTAGGGTGAACCTTGGGAGTTGCCTGCATTCAATCAATATCATCATATTCAAACGACCAACTATCGCTCCGATTTCAATTTCGAAAGGAAAGAGAGGAGAAATCTAATAGGAAAGAATTATAAAGCATGTCATTCTTTACCACTCAACTAGAATTAAGGTCCTGTGGCCATTTCCAGAGAAAATGAATGCCATTTGATGCCAGAGAACGGCTATACTATTTATTTATATATAAATATAAATATAAATAATCAAATCAAATATTAAAATTTAAAATTTTAAAAAAAACCCGCCTAGCCCGCCTAGGCGGCCGATTTTTCCAAGAACTTGGATGTCGTTTTTTTTTTATTTTTTTTTTTTCAGATTTCTTTTCTCCTGGCTGGTCTGGCATCTCTAAATACATTTTTGTCAATTCTCAGTAATGTAATCTGGGTGAAATGCAGCTTTTGGATCCATAAGATGGGCAAGAAGAGTAAATCAAAACTCCCAGAAAGATGCAAGATAATACAGCTGCTGTAGAAGAGGAAAAACCCCCATCTTCGGCCAATAAATTGCTGACTCATTGGTTGAGATTCAGTTCAGGTTTACCATGCATATATTTTAGTTTTAATTTATGTTTCAATTACTAGGCATATGAAGCCTCATCTGATCCTACTTTCTGCAACAGGAACACTTGGAGAGCAATGAGGGTGATCCTGAGCTATTTGTTTACATTCTGTGAGTATCCACTTTTGTTGTTTTATGTGTTATCTTCAGGACATGAGTTAAAGAATGCATGAACATGAAATGGATGGGGACAGGGAGATCTATTGGTTGAGTACTTGTACCCATTTTTCCATATTTTCATTCAATTTCAATGCTAACATGTCTTGTTAGATCTCCATAGTCCGATCTGTATCAGTTTGAGTATGGGATTCAACCTTAGTAGCATCTCCAGGTTCACCTAAAACAAATATAACAGTTGATTTGTGTGTCATTTATAATTATCTTTTGTTCTTGTGCTCATCTGCTATATCTGATGTTAAACATAGCTGTACTTATTTCTGAAACATTTGTAATGCATCTTGAGAAATTTTATTAAAGCCTACCATTCTAAGACCAAGTTATCTTTGATGTCGTTACTTTATCAATAGAATTTCAATTATTGGTGGTGTTGATGGAACAAGTCCTTCCAAGATGAGGACGTATAAGTTCGAACTTTAATATTTTATTTTAGCTCCTTCATTTTAGGACCTACCTTATTGGAACAATGAGATTGTCTGTGTTCATGAGTTTACTTCAGTGGCATAGTTCTTGAAGAAGGTATGCATTCATCTGTTAAAGACACGTAGAGAAGCATTTTGTATTTGATATAGCACAAAGGATTTTAGGACATGGCATGCTTTTGCTTATGCTTTCAAATTTTCTTTGTGTTTATTTTTTAAAGCAATCTGTATTTTGTGTGTTGATTGTAGTTGTGGTGCTAGATGAAACATAGCCCATATTCAGGGATTATGTTAGATGCATTTTCTGTATAAATATTTGGTTCTAGTCAGAGGATGGATGATTCTGGTTTAAGCTAAGGGTATTCTAATAATTTGTTTTCCCCGGTGTGCAGTCTTGCAAACGTTGATCCTGTTGATGTTGCCAGAAATATTGCAAAGTTAAACCCAGAAACTGCCCTCGGTAAGCATAAGTTTATTTATGTCACTACATATTGACTTTTGTAATCTAAGCTCTGTGGGGTTTCTTATCGTTCATTCATATTCTTTTGATATTTGCAGTTGAAACTATGTTGAATGCTCGAACCCTTAGGGAATGGATTTCATCTTCTCTCGGGTTAGTGCAGTGCCAACACTTCTTCAAGTATGTGAACAGGTTGTTTCAGTTTAGGATTTGCTTAATAATCTTTGGGTTAATTTAAACAAACGTGAATGAGCTTGGGAGTGGATGGAATGAATCATATTTGGAATAGCTTAGTAATTTTATAATTGAATAATTCAGTAATCAAGACGGTATGATGGAGTGAAGGTTTATTATGTCTTTGTAGTTAATCCTTGATTTTGTCAGATAAAATGTGAGTTTTGAAAATTCTATTTAGAGAGTATAGCCAAGCGGCTATACATTTAAAGATTTCTATTTATATATTATAGCAAAGATTATTAGAGGGTATAGCCGAGCCGCTCGGCTATACTATTGAAATATCCTGCTATACTGTTGAAATATTCTATTTGCAGTGTATAGCAGGGCGGCCATACGTTCGAAATTTCTATTTACAGGATATAGCTGGGTGGCGATACTTGTGAAAATTCTATTTAGGGGTATAGCCCCACGGCTATACTGTTGAAAATTTCTATTTATAAAGTATCACCGCGCAATATTTTATTTGTAGACTATACCCGTGCGGCGATACTGTTGAAATATTCTAACATTAAAGATATTTCTACATTGCACCAACAATAAAAATATAAATTTATATTTTTCCGAATTAAACCTCTCACAACAAAATTTCTTCATAAGTGGTTTCTTTTAAATAGAAATAATATACTTAGTATCTTGGGAAATAGCTTAAAATGCCACCATTTTTATAATTTTAACTAAAAATACCATCCATTCTCAATTTTTTTACAACTACCACGTATAAATACATTTTTATTGTGGTTTTATTGTGGTTTTTCAGAAATTGGGTTCTCTCTCAACTCTCTTGCCTCTATCTCTCTCTTCAGCCCTTCTCTCTCCCTCGTGTAACTCTCTCTCTCTGACGCAATCTTCTTTCTCCCTCAGCGGTGGCTATTCATCCAAGCTTAACTCCACGGTTCACACCCACGAGGTACTGTTCATCTTCCTTGTCTTTGAAATTTAGGGTTTTTGTGAATTTGGTTTATGGTGTATGGATTTGTAAGAAATTGATTTAGGGGTTTGTTCGAAATTGGTTTTGGGCCTCAATTCTTTGTGCCCAAGTACTAATTAATACCAAACACTTTAATTATCACCATGTTCTCAAATTTCAGGCCACGATTAAGTAAGAGAAAATCCATTATTTGTGCGCAGTCATACCCAAATCCTTTTCTATCTCTCTGCCTCCTCTGGCTCTGTTTCAGAAACCTGGACAATCCATCCTGACGCTGCGTGTGTGATGAACTGCTTGTCGTTGTCGCACTTTTCACGCAACCACCATTTTCAGAACGAAGGGTCGTTTCATGGAAAATAAAATTGGACCTTTCGTGTGGGGTTAAGTGCATCAACTTAGAATCAACGAGATTCCATATTCAGCTCTGCTGATCTCGAAGCAAAGCCAGCAGCAGCATCAGCAGGAAGACGACATAGTCTCGTTCACGGAGGAAGTCAGAAGCTGAACCGGTTGTGGAGCTGGCAAAAGATGCCTTCTATGTAGTGCGCAAAGGAGATATTGTTGGTGTTTATAAGAGTTTCGGCGATTGTCAGGCTCAGCTTAGTTCTTCGATAATTTTACATTTTTCTATTTCTGGGTTGAATGGGTTTAATGTGCTTGAACTTCACTTCACTTCACTCTTTCTTTTTTATTTGGAATTGTGGCAGATATTTGATCCTCCTGTTAGTGTGTACAAAGGGTACTCTTTGCCTGAGGACACGGAAGAATATTCATGTGGACTTACGAATGCCATTTACATAATCGCTGCTGCAGATTTGAAGGACGATATTTTCGGCAAGCTTATGCATTGCCCTTTTCAAGTAAGAGTTCACTTGCTACCTTCTGCAATTCATTTTCCGATTTCGATTTCAAAAAGGCAAACTTTTCACTGTGTGCCATTTGGAATTAAACTCCTAATTAGACTTCCAATGGACCAGTGAGATTTAGGCTTCCAATTTCAACTTCAAAAGTCCCCCTTCCAATTTCAATTTCAAAAGTCCCCATTTGAAATTGAACTCCTAATTGTGCTTCCAATATACCAGTGAGATTTATCATTTATGGCATAGCAGTTGATTGTGCTTGTATCTTGTATTGTAGATTATTTTTTATAATTGTCAGCTCCTTTGCATGTTCTGGAGTAAGATAAACAATGTACTATGCGCAACAGAGACACTTTTAACTTTGAGGTTGAAGAATGTAATAATTAGTCTGAGCTCAAGCTTTTTTGGACGGGTGTTTTTTGAATTAATTTGAGCTGCTTCTTCATGCATCTCGTACTAATTATCTATAGATTGGGGGTATAATTTACTTCTTTTTCACTTCAGGATCCAGGATCTTTGCAAGGTGAAGCATCTGTCACGGATGCACTCAAAAAGAGATCCCATGAAGTGCCAGCATCGGATAATTTTGGTGAGTTCATAATCATGGCTATCTCTGAAGTACCCTCATTGGAGAAAAGGAAGAACAATTGTCTTGGAAATGCTATTACTTTCTTATTCCCGACTATCTACCAGTAAAATTTGTTGTATTCTTGAGCGTTTCTATTTCTTTATACTCGTGTGTTTCTGGGCATTTTCTATTTTGTTTCTTGTTTCTCCCTATTCAAATGTTCAGCTTATTCTGTATTGTTAATTGTTTGGGTTTGCGTATAATATGATATAACTACAACTTAAAGACGTTGGAGGTTGATTATATTGTGTGCCTTGTGCGTCAGATGCATTTTGATTTTGCTGCCTTGGTTTCTACTTGTTTTAATGCTTTGCAGGAAGTAATTGGTTCATCTTCCTTTTTCAGATGATCCATTGAGAAAGCATGTCAAGATAGATCATTCCACTCAATCATTACCCTTAGATTCTGTAAGTTGAATTCGTGGTGGTAATGCCAATGATGTCTGATGATTGGAAAAAAGCTTTTATTTTTTTTATTTATTTTAAAAGATACTATAAATATAAAGGGAAATAGCTCTAAATGCCACCATTTTTATAATTTTAACTGAAAATACCACCTCTCCCCAAAAATTTTGCAACTATCACCTATAAATATATATTTATTGTCCACTTATTGCACACATATCACTTTTGCTAAAATTTTGTTCTCTCTTTGTCGCTCAGCTCTCTCTGTCTCTATTGCTCAGCTCTCACTCTTTGTTCGATCAGCTCTCACACTTTCTTCTCTCTTTTACTGTCGCGGGAAGCTCTAGGGGCTCTCTTGCACAGCTATCTCTCTCTCTCTCTCTCTCTCTCTCTCTCTCTCTCTCTCTCTCTTTGTGAAGCAGTGGTCTTCCTCTTCCATCGTTCACCTGCAAAAGGTACTGTTCATCGTCAATTTGAATTGGTTTATGGGTTTCTCTGAATTTGGGGTTATATTGCATGCAGGCAAGCAACCCTGATAAGGTACGAAGTGAATATAAATCATTCTCAGGGTAAAGTGCTGCCTAGTGTAAGAGTTTCAGATCCAGGTCTTCTACTTAAACCTGACGAACCAAATTTAGTATGAACTACATCTTTGAATCCCTGATTGCATCTTTGAGGTCAAAGCAGAAAAAATGCTAAACTACATACAGTTTAAAAAATAATAATAATAAAAAGTCGAGGTTTTATGAATTAGTTGACTATTCTTTTTATTTATTTATTTAATTTTATACTTTTATACTTTTTGTGGAGTCTTTTTCTCTTTTTTTTTTTTCAAAGTTCCCCTAACTTGGCACAGATGCATGTATGCACGTGTGTACTCAGAACACAAACTCCTTTATAACTCAAAAGAACGGTCGCAAATGTTAGTTTTTAACTTGGAAAAATAAAATAAAATTGAAAGTTACTTTTGGGAAATGTTGAACTTTTATAATGAATATGGCTTCAGTGTAGAAGGCTTGATAGTAAATAGAAAATCTATATGCTGGGGGTTTTCTGGCTAGCTAAAAATGTGTGAGAAATGATGAATCCATCTGATTGCAGCCTATTTAATGTTTAATACCTTCATTAAAAAAAGGTTGTTGACAGTGCTTTGACTATCTTGCAGATTATAATGGCAAAACCAGCAGGTGACCCTAGTGAGAGAGATCAGCATGCAGGGATGGATGAGGACTAATTTTGTGTGTATGACAATTGACTATCTTTGCTTGTATTGCTCTATGTTAGGGATCTTTTGTTCCATTTTAGTAACAATTTTGTTTAGGAGAAAAAGAAACATATTGCAGTTCATGCTTTGTAAATGCCACTCTTCTGTTATGATGGACACGTGGTATGCCCTTGTTGGGTAGGTTTTGGATTGAAACCATGGTCGAGTGCTTGAGCCATGTTTAGTGTGAAGCTTGAATGGATTTTCTTTTATGTTGTATTTGGCCCTTGTCTTTTCAAGCATGCCAAAAATCATCCTAGTTTTGTAATATGTGGTTTGTGTCCAATTAATTTACTGTGGACCTTGCATTTTTGTACCCAATATTTGATAGCTGCCTTCTTTTGAACGAAGATTCATTGAGGGAGAGAATTACTTTCCTTTTGAATATGAATCGATGTGCAACTCCAACTATCATTTCAAAGGTCAACATCAATTCATGCTAATATAAGGATGGATAACAATTGTCGTGTCCATGAGATTTGAATTCAGGATTACTTTTCAACGAAGTGGAGACTCTGTTATTAGACCAAATGGCCATTGACATACGATATAATAGCAATATTAGGCCAATACATGTACACTATAGAGGCAATATTAAAGCAATATAACCACAATACGATAGCAATAGTATTACAATATCACCTATAAAAATATAATTATTGTCCACTTATTGCTGATTTTTCACATGTTCAGAAATTTTGTTCTCTCTTAGCTCACTCGGCTCTCTCTCTCTCTCTGGCACATCTCTCTCTCTCTCTTTGGTATCTGTCTATCGCAGCTCTCTCTCTCTCTCTCTCTCTCTCTCTCTCTCTCTAGTGCAACTCTCTCTTTGCTCTCTTTCTGTAGCGCAGCTCTCTCTCTCTCTCTCTCTCTAGCTTCGTTCTGCCTCTTTCTCCCCTTATTCGCTCTCTGTCTCTTTATTCATACCTTCCTTTTTTTGTAAATTATTTTTTAGTTGTTATTATTTTTTAAAATAATTTCTTACAATGTCTTACGATGCAATTATGATGCACCTGACTGCCTGTTTTTGAAAGGCACGTTGTTTCTTTCTCCTCCTCGTCTTCTTTTTGAATGAAGTATGGCCCAAACCGTAAACCCATTGATGAGCCGTAGTCAATATACATACACTAGAGAGGCAATATTAGGGCAATATAATGGCAATACAACAGCAATAGCATCACAATATACATGCAATACGATGGCAATATGCATACAATATGTATACAATACACAGGCAATATTAGTACAATACACATGCAATAGGACAGCAATATTAAGTCAATCTACATACAATACACACACATCCATTACATACTACAATTTAGACATGGAAAATAAATCGCCACCGAACCCTAACAATACTATCCCAAGAAGCAAAAATTATTTCTTTCATAAAACTTGACAATTCAATTGTTATTACATAGTCAACCAATCTTTGCTCTATTACATACATACTTCCTACCTATAATTATAAATAATGGAGAGCTCACAAATTCTACTAATTTGATCTTAACTTCATCAATTTGTTCTTCGTTGTATGAGTTAGCTCTCCCTTCTTGCACATTTTCCAACTTGTTCTGTTCTCCTCCCGTGTAGCAATATCAGCAACAACAGGTTATCTACAGATCTGAAATCATAACTGCACATGATTCTCAATTAGCAAAGAGGAAAACCATTTTCTTTTATAACTTCGGTTCTGAAATATATAACAAAATGCAAATACCTTTGCTTCTGAAAAGGAGCAAAAGTTTGTCAACCAATTCATAGTAAAAACGAAGAAACTAGTGAACCTAACCAGAGAAATGCTAACCTGCAAAACCAACTCCAATACTTTAACCACATCATTAATACTTGAGATTTTCTTCTCATGGATTATGATTAGAGGATTTTCCAATTCCTATCAGCACATACACAAGTTTGAAGATAATCAGCATCAAGCAAAAAGGGACTTGAGGTGCTGCTAACTTTAACAAGCAGCCCTCTAACAGTTTCAAGACATAGTTATCACTGAGTCAAACTAAAACTTACACATTTCTGATTGTTCTGGTTGGTGATGAAATAAGGGGATATGTAGCCCCTATCTAGCTTCATTCCCTCAACAACCTCCAACTCATTGTCCAATGTTTTCCCATCCTGCAGAAATTAACATAGTGTGAAGCTTACATGTTTTGGGTATCATTTGGGAATAAAAAACTAAAATAAAATTATTTGCCCTCCAATATATTTCTGTAAAAATTTCATAAGACCCATACATACCTCACTTTAAAACAACAATAAAAAGAAGCTGATATCATCCAGATTTCAGCCCTTGCAATACGGTAACTACACTAATATGCCTATGACAAATCTGCTGACTAGAAACAAACATAGGCAAATAACTACACTAATTATAGTATTGATTTCTTACTACATGGTTGTTCTTCACCTCCTCAGAAACGGCAACAGCAGCATCACCTTCCTATCAAACAAATAACACAAAATGCCATCAAAGACAGTAAAGTTCATTGCGCATGTGTGTCTCCAAAAATAAAGTTCATTACCAGAAAAGCTCCTTTATTTCATTTTGCAGGCATAGTATTCTTGTTGATCAGTAAAATCAGAGGACTTAAGCTGCTCCAGTGGGACTACCACTGACTCAATTCGCCCAAACAAGCAAGCACTATGAGATCCTCTTGGCAAAACTAGACAACCAATAACCATAAAAAACACCCAAACCCTGTCACGAGTAGTAACTCTCCAGATTGCATGTGCATTACAGGCCACTGCCCCCCTCCATTTCAGCATGCAGGGAAACTCAACCAATTCTTCCAGCATGTGTACTTTGTCTTTATCAAACGAAATCAGAGAACCACAATTTTAAAGATTCTAACATAAATGAATTACCTGAAGTTTAGTAATCAACCCTTTCTTCTCTTCTTCAAACTCTCTGATCTAGTATTCAGAGAAAAAAAATATAAGAATACCTAGCAGTGAAAGGATTAAAGAATGACAAAATCAGACAATGAATAAACCGGCTAGCATACCTGAGCCCTTAATTTCCTAATCTGTCCTTCTTGAGCAGCCTGCTTTTTTGAAAGCTCTTCAGCTGGTACATAAAAATGCAAAAATGAAGGAATTTCCATAATTATTGATATGATTGCATAAAGAAACCCTCCTTGCATCCACAATAGAACATTGGCTACGTTGAAATTAACTATGAGGCACAAAATATGTAGAACATATTGAGCTTCTCAAGAGAAACAGAGACAGACAGGGACAGAAAGAGACCTTCAGCCATAACTTGATTAATTATTTCATCCATTTCCTTCAGAAGAGCAGCTGCATCACTTTTCTTATTCTGCTCCCGCCGAAGCGTGTCCCTTTCCTTTGTAAGAGCATACACCTGCAATCATAAGTTGGCATAGCCCCTCCAATTATCAGGAGCTGAATTAAAAATAGGCAAGTACCAATTTCATCAAAAACATAACGGGCACATATAACACCTAGATCAATCCAAGCACGATTATAAACAAGACTTTATGAGAAGACCTACCTTCCTTTCAAGTGTTGCAACCCTTTGATGGTATTCCTCTCGCAGTGACTCAACTTCTGCATCATTGGATTTTCTCTGTTCAATTATTTTCAGAGACGGACAATGAGGGGTTGATCCGAATTCTGATTGATCTGGAGAGAGAAGGGCCGAAGAGAGAGATAGAGGCAAGAGAATTGAGAGAGAACCTAATTTCCGAAAAACCACAATAAAAATGTATTTATAGGTGGTAGTTGTAAAAAAATTGGGAAGGGATGGTATTTTTAATTAAAATTATAAA